>NC_044197.1:0-292500 GCF_900880675.1 Sparus aurata | reverse complement strand
AAACCCTGGCCGGACCATGGAGCCCTGCAGGATAGACGGACACCGCACAGGTCTGGCATGTTTGTTGTTAAATGATCACCCGTCTGACCTGAATACTTGACCCGCTATGGAGACAAACTTTTAATTTTATTGTCAAAATATTTGATCCTTCACATGACACAGGTTCTGCTCAGGTGATGAGGATGATCCTCAACATGTGCAGAAACATTCTGACTGCTGGCTTTGGTTCTCTTGTTTATACGACTGAAGGAAATTCATCCACCTCGTTCACCTACTAATCACCTGGATCTTATCAGCTGTGTTCTCACCTGGTTGGGCAGGTTAGCCAGCAGGTAGAGGACAAAGTCTCCCACCCACTGGATGAGCTGCTGCAGGGACTGAAGGGGGGGGCCATCCAACACAAACTCCTCCGTCTTCAGATTGATCATCACCTTATCAATATCTGAGGAAGTACAAAGTGATCAATCACAGGTCATCACCTCGTGTCCTCTTTCCTGTCCCTCATGTGTCTCACCTGTGTCTGTGTTCTTGGAGCAGATCTCGGTCAGTCGGTCACCTGGACTCTTGTCAGGTGTGTTGAGGACATGCGGCCTCAGCAGAGACTTTAAGGTGGAGCTGATGGCGATCAGCAGCAGTTTGGCGTGGAAGTCGCAGGCCCGTGCTGCCGTTGCCGTGGAGAGTTTACAGAGAGACGCCTTCACTGCCAAGATACGTGTCGCCAGAACCTGAGTCAGACATTTAAAACAGGGAACATTCAGCCCCTGCTGAGGCATCATGGGAAGTGTAGTTTACTGCAGTTTCTGTGACAGCTGAGGAGTAAGAGGTAACAGGTTTGATGTAACTCCTGAGTGTTCGGGTGTCTGATTCTCCCATCATGCCTTGCTGACCTGCTGCAGCGCCTGGTTCTGCCTCATGTACTCCTCATGCAGCTTCTCCACCAGGTTGTGTACCATAGTGGGCTGCACGTGCAGCAGGACATCCCACCAGTCGTAGCCCGTCACCATGCAGTACTCCAACAGAAACAGCAGGTGGCGCAGTGTCGTGTTCATCTCCAGCACCTGACCCATAGAGGGCGACACTCGCAGCATGTGGAGCTGAACAGGAAACAAAACCAGATGACACCTGATGATTTGTTCTGCTGCATGTCAGAACTAAAAATCTTCATATACTAGAACATTTCTCCGTATCACAGCTACAGACTGCAGGGTCCCTTTGACACGGTGACGACAGAAAATAAAAAGAAGCAACATCAGCTGTTTATTTACAGATATGTCTCCCTGGCAACAAACAGGTGAAACATAATGAATCTGAGATAACCACTTGTCACCTTGCCATGGTTGTCGACTCCAGCCAGCGCCAGTGAGGTCCACGAGAACTGCAGGGCCTTGAAGTGGAGGGCGGGGCCTCCAGTTCTTTGGCGTTTAATGGCAGACTCGTCTCCAGGTCTCTGACCGGAGGAGGATGAGGAGCCGTAAAAGACTCCCATGGTGTGTAGGGACAGACGGTGGAGGATCTGAATACTTCCGTCATGGAATGCCAGAGCCAGACCTGAGTACAGAGAGAACCGGTTCTCAGACTGGTGAGGTGGGTTCAAACCGGGCAAAGACAGTCTCCTGTTCAGGTTAAACCTGAAGCTGGAACAGAGACCACCAAAAAATATTGACCTGGACCTGGTCCAGGTCCAAACTTGCTAACACTTAAGTTCTCCTCACCGAGTCCGGGGCAGAACTTGGTGTCTGACGCCACCTTCAGGTCGGTGTTGGAGATGGAGATGGGCAGTTTGGGCAGAGCGACTGCAGACACTCGCTCCAGGTCGTTGGTGGTCGTCAGGATCCTCCACTTCAGGATGGTCGGCTGCTTCTCGCCGACTGGACACAGACGGGAGGTCAGCGGTCAAACATCAGAATACATCACTTAGACCAGTTAGAACCAGTCTGTCTCTTACCAACTGGTGAGCGGTGCTGGAAGATATTGTTGACAGGAAGTCCCTCCTTCCTCAGAGACCAACACTCCACGATGCTTCCGCTCTGATTGGACGCACAAAGCAAAACCTACAACACACACACACACACACACACACACACACACTTCATGTTCTTCTGTTCTCTGACCTATCAGAACAGAACATTTATTTATATCTATCCATCTATCTATTATATATATATATAATATAATATATAATATATAATATATATAATATATATATACACACTATTATAATCCCAAATTGGGAATTTCTTTGATTTATAATTATTCTTTGTTTTAAACTATTGTTTGGTTCTACTGTGGTCCTGTCAGAGTTCTGTGTGGTTCTGGTGGTTACCTGTTCAGAGTTCTCTCTGGTGAGGAACTTGAGGTGTGTGACAGCGGGGTACTTCTCCCTCCTCAGGGGGTCGGTGGTGCAGCGCAGGAACAGAGACGGTAACAGTTCAGTGTCAATGCGACACTTCTCGCTCACCACGCTGACGACCACCTGAACACACAGAAAAACTTTATTTCATGCTGGAGGTGGAACAAGAAGATGATCAGGTGTGTTTGTGGTTTTGACCTTGTAGAACTGGATGGGGGATGAGCTGCTGCCATCGGTCGCCGCCACCACGATGTTCCCTCCTCCTGTGAAGGCGATGTCGGCTAACGCCACGCGTCCCCTGAGCCGACACAGGCTCTCACTGGCAGTCAGCAATGCGCCACCTGGCTTCAACAACGACACGGTGACCAAACCGCTCACCGTCACTGCCAACCATCCCTCCATCGGCTTCCCGCCAAACAGAGTCAGAGATGGAGAGAACTTCACCCGAGAGAACTTCTCCCCGAAGTTTGTAGAACCAGACTGAAGCAAAACAAAAAGAAAATAGTGAGATCCAGATAAAAAATTTTTTTTTTTTCAGATTTAGTTTTTTTTTTATTTTTAGGATCTGTTGTCTGTAAACATCAGTTAAGACTCAGTGGTCTTATATTTTAGTGTCAGTTTAATATGCAGTGACAGTGAAAAACTCATGAACAAGTATTAGTACTGTTACTTTACCTTTATTTCTACTTGTTTTTGTAGTGATCAAAGAAGATACTTCAAGTAGAGTACAAAAGTACTAATAATGACTCGAGTCATGATTCATTTAAAAAAATACTTTGTTTTATTGGCTGACCAGCTGACCAACTCTCAACATATTTTGCATGAATTAAAAAAAAGAATAGATCAATAAAAGTAGAGCTGTCATAAGAAACTTAAGGACTGACCAGACGTTTCAACTCCTGATCATACAGTTATATAGCGCTGACTCATCACTGGCTACAGCCGTGAATTTGTGTGTGACTGAGCGTTACCATCTCGACATGCAGGGCCAGCTTCACTCCGTTGTGTAGCCAGCTCAGAGCCACGATCGGATCTCCATCCAGAGAGCTGGACAGGACGCTCTCCCAGCTGTTCACCAGGTGATCAGACATCGACCAACATTTAATCTGACCATCCCCGTCTGCAGACAGCAGCCTCGAGCCTGCACACACACACTTAATACAATCAGTGATCCATAAATACACAAACAACGTGTTGACACAGATGTAAAGTCTCTCAGAGAAGACGTCATTTACAGAGACGTCTTCAGAGAGTCTGTGTCACATCCTGCGTCCTACACGAGGGATGAATGAGACTAAAATTAACTAAAAAGTAAACATATAAACTCACAGTGGACTGTTAAAGATCGGCTCACCTGATTGGTCCCACTCCAGACAGGAAATGACCTCAGTGTGTCCAGAATTGATGGAGTAAACGTCCCAGGGGTGCTCAGTGTCGATGATGTGGATCATGTGACTTACATCTGAAACACACACACACACACACACACACACACACACACACACACACACACACACACACATCTTGAATGATGATCTGGTACACAGAGTAAGCGCCTCACACATTCTTTACTCAGTCAGGTTCTTGGGTTGACTTCATGTGCTGACTTCCTGTTGGGCGTGTTTGCGCTGGATGTGTGTACCTTTGTCATCATCATCGTTCTTCAGGTCTGTGGTGAAGGCCACCAGGTTCCTGCAGGACCAGGAGCAGACCAGAGGGATGGAGGGACAGTGAGTGCTTTTTGGGCGTTTCTCCCACTCGCACACATACGCCAGCTCCATGATTTAACCACTGAAGAAGAAACTGGAAGCCAGCAGGAGGCTTCACCTGTGAACAGACACACACACGTGAACCAGGTGTTCAGCTTTTGATTAAACTCTGTGAAATACAATGAAACCTTGTCTACACATGAATGCGTCAGTGACAATAATCACATTATATATCAGTAAACTCAGTTTAATTCACTTAAGTAAAATATCGATTATCAGCATTTACTAGAGTATAATTTGTAATGCTTTAGCTTGTACTATAACAATACTTGTAGTATTTTATACTGCAGTATTGGTACTGTAACTGAAGTAAAGGATCTGTATACTTTAACTTATGCCACCCTGCTATTCGACCTCCCACAGCGAACATACTTTAAACAACTCTGAATTTAAGCAGATTTCTATGCGGCACTTTGTCCTGATGAGGTCTGTAGTTTCAAGCTAAACATCGAGACCTCCTGTTCAAAGCAGCAGCTCTGAGCTGAAGAAGTTTGCCGAATTAAACCAGACTTCAGTCAGAATACAAACATACATATTACGTAATTTAGAGTAAATTAGTACATAAATTAGTAGTGATACATTGAAAGAAGTGTAGTTTAGCCGCTAACGTTAGCTCACCTCTCTGTTTTCAGGTTCAGAGACGAAGATACGAATAAAATGGGCTCGTTTTCTCGATAAAAGATTAATTTTAACCTTTGAAATAAAAATATGAAATAAATCTGTGGAGTTCAATATAATAACACATAAAAGTGTTCATGTTAGCTGCTGGAACAACAAACCTTCCACTGTTCATTCAGTTCAACAGGGTCTCAGGACCCTACAGGTCGTACAGCTGTCTCCACACCCGCCTGTCTGTAAAATATATAATTACACTAAAAACATTAATTATACGGGAACTCTTTGTCTTACTGCTTGTATGATGCTTATGTGGCGTGTTTCAATAATCTGTACAGAGTTTCTATGATTTCTGTTAGACTGTAGATTGTGTTTAACTGACGTGGCGCCGCCGGACAGCCTCCTCCGCAGGAGAAACCAGGAACGATTAATCCCTGAGCTGAGTCTATCGGGTGCAGCGGTCTGCGTAACAAGGCGGAAAACATTTTTAATAAAGTGTGTTGGTTAGTCTTTTAGGCGTTCATGACAGGAGGAAGTCGTTCGTGCTGCTGTTAGACTGTAGAGTGCTATACAGGTGGGGCAGTGTAACAGCACAGCTCTTGTACCGTAGTTGTATTTTACTTTTAAAATCAGGAAAATGATCATTGTGAGAAGGAAAATGAATAAAGAGTGGCAGCAGCTCTGTGATCAGCACAACTTCACATTAATGAGCAGCCGACTGGTTCTAAACACTGTCCGCGACCAGGAAGTGTTCAACATGTATAGGATAAGTTAATGCCGTATAAATGACATAACGAGGACATGATGGAGTCATGGGCGGTGATTGGGTCACTTCAGGACTGATGGAAACTCCAGAAGATGGCGGCAGTGTGACTCTTTGGATAGCAGCAGCTGGTAAACCTGAGAGTGGCAGCTAGCACCTGTCAGACAGAACTCAGGGACTGCGGAGGCGGTGGAGGACCCGGATTTCCGCTCTGGTTGCGATTCCGTCTCATAACAGCAACCGTCAGTCTCCTGTTAGCTCCAGCTAGCCTCTGTTAGCTTGTTTTAGCTGAAGTGAAGCTCGGAGTAGATCTTGACGCATCAGACGGAGTCTTTAATGTCTATTGGATCAAACTGAAACGACTCCACGGGCTAGCTGCTAGCTAACTCCGCTGCTGCTGCTAGCTGCTTCATCGGTCTCTTCCTATGGACGACTAGCGCGCTAAAGGTGCCAGATAACTGGGCTAACAGTGCTAACAGCTAGCTGTTGCATTTATGAGCCTACCTGCTCTGATGAAAACATCGAGGGAAGACGTTAGCATGGACTCAGCTGTGGAGTAAATAATAGGTAAGACAGATGAATGTTAATCGAAAGCTAATGTTAACCCTAGCTTATCAAATTTAGAGATATGAAGAGTTACCTGGAGTGTGTTTACCTGTTCTGGCAGCTAGACAGCAGGCAGCAGGCCTCAAGGCGAGCAGGACAGCCAAAATACACGCTACTACTGATGCAAGTACAAATATATTATACACCTACATACAGTAGTACTAATACACACAGTGATGCAGATACACACAGCAGGCCCCAGGACGAGCAGGGCAGCTAATGATGTCAATATATATGTATACACTGATACAAGTACCGAACAGTGGTACAAATACATTCAGCACTACAGGAGACAGCATGACTACCAACATTACCTCACATGTATATTTGATACTGATACAAATACAGACAGACAGACAGACAGACAGACAGACAGGCTGGAGACGGACAGCTCAAAAACACTGTTGCTCTTTGTTTTAGAACAAAAGTCAAAGATACTGACAGGACAACCAAAAGTGACCAGCTAACCACAGTACATCTCCATAGTGTATGTATGTATATTTATATTTATATATATATGTACATGTATGTATGAATGTACAGATGTATGTGTGTGTATATATGTATATGTGTATATGTATATGTGTGTATAGTTGAAGAGCAGAGAAAACAGCATGAGAAGTTGTACAACTGTAAATACTTTGAAACATCACATGCTCAAGTACATGTGAAGTTAACGTCAATATTGATAGTACTGTCTGATGGATTAACTGATCATGATTGGCAGGAAGTGTTGTGTTAATGAGCTTCTAACAAACCTCAGTTAGTTTGAGTGAGAGGTGGTGTGTTCCGCTCAGTGCGGAGCTTCAGTCCTCCATTAACACACTGATCTACAGTGAGATATGAGCTCAGTGGGTCACTGATAATGGACCAGTTAACCTACATGTGTACAGCTGAAGGTCCTGACCTTTAAGTCTGTGAGCTGCTGCATCATAAACCCAACATGTGTCATTCAGCACCAACTCGCCCTGATAATCAATACTTAACCCTTGCCATGTCCTGGTTCTCCTGTGCTGTGTTGACTCAATGTCTTCTGTCTGTGCAACATACACAGACACTTTTCATTGGCTTCAGAACATTTCCAGTTTGTAAAGAGCTTACCAAATATCTGGACTGAAGATTAGTCTTGGCTCATGACAAACACATTTCTGACATGATGACTCGGATATGAAAATGATATGAAATATAACCACTGAATGAAAAAATATTCAGTGATAAGTATGAAAAAATGATATGATTGCAAAATCATTCAATGATGGTGATGGAGTGATAGAGCACCTATAACATTTTATGTGTTTAAAAAAAAAAGCTTTGAGGAAATTAAAATAATCATTGTTGGTAACATCTTCAGTCTCCATCAGTAGGTTTCTTATTTAACATGTGTGTACACGTGACAGAGCTACAGTTATACTCCACAGGGAAAACTAGTGCAGATATAAGTATCTGAGTGGTATTGATCCGATGACGGCAAACATTCTGCAACAACAATTTCAGTGAATACATGTTGTCAATGATCCTCGGGGTCTCTGATGCTCAGGACACATTTCAAACCAATCCAGTGAAAAATAAGAGGCTGGTGAGAATCACTAACATGATGAACTGCAGATCTGACAAAGTATCTGAGTACAGCAGGGTCACATCAGGGTCACAGCAGTTTAATATAAGATGTTACAGGAGCTGTGAGGGCATCAGTGAACTTGAATGAACCGGGTCTTCTCCCTGAGATGGCTGAACTGAGATCAGATTATTAAAGTTGATTCAGGACGTGAAAAAGATAAAAGTACATCTTTAAACTGTTGCAGCTTGTGTGACTGACCTGCTTCAGTGTTCTTCTGTCCCAGACTGTGAAGACGTTTGGTCCATCAGCAGGTGAATCCTCTTCAGGCTCTGATCTGAGGTCAGAGTTCACCTTCACTGTGACGGTCTGACAGCAGCCATGCTGACCTAGAATCAGCTGTTATAGTGCAGAGTGAGCAGAGTAACCAGAGACAGAGACCATGTCAGAGAACCAGGCCAACAACAACAACGTCCCTCTCAACAACAACAACAACAACATGGGACCCAACAGGATCCGAAACCCCAACATGAACCAGAACCCCCTCATCAATGTCCGAGACCGCCTCTTCCACGCCCTCTTCTTCAAGATGGCCGTCACATACGCCCGCCTGTTCCCGCCGTCCTTCAGGAGAGTCTTTGAGTTCTTCGTCCTGCTCAAGGTGAGAAAATGTCTTCAGGTAAACGCTTTGTGTCAGGAGCCGTTACACTGTTTCTGCTCTGCAGGTGTGACGACCCACTGAAGTGCGGCTCATTTCATAAAACGTACTGGAGCTGCTCAGCTGCAGCTTCTGGTTTAGGACGGGTTTTAATTTATGGAGTCTCAAACAATCTTCACCTCCTTCTATTGTCATACAACATGTTGAAAAATATGAAGGAACACATTTGTTATTCAGGTCCAGCAGTGTAAAGAATAGGGCTGTAACGATACACCAAACTCATGATTCGGTTTGTATCACGATTTTTGACCCACAGTTTGATACAAACCTCGATTTTATCTTTTTTTAAATTAAACATTTTGTTTATGTAACATTTCAATAACTTCTGTATGATACTTGTCTGATAGTGTCAGAGACACAGTATTGGCAAACTGAACCAGTGTGAATGGATGAGCCGGCTGTGCGTATAGAGGGCGTGTCTATCGATGGCCTGTTAACTACACAGGTCCTTCACTCAACTAAATAAAGAGAAATGTCCCACAAAGCAACGTTACAGAACAAAACTAAGGTAACATAGTAACTGTCTTTTGCAATGAGGAAAAAAATAATGCAGCTGTATGCGGAGCGCGTTCCTCCTCCTGTCTGTCCTCCTGACAAGTCATCACATTTCCACCCGAAAAACAGCGTCTGTCACCGGCAAAAAACTTTTACTCACCGAGTGTTTATGATGAAAAATAAATCACGGTGACGGTCAGCCCTCCTGACCGAGACTTCAGTGAACTTTCCCCCGGAAAACAGCCTCCGTCCTCGTAAGTGACAGAGTCAGACAGTGTCCTGTTTATTGATGGCGATTATACAGGGTTCGTACGGGTGCTTGAAATCCGTGAAAGTGCTTGAGTTTCAATGTTGTGTTTTCAAGGTCTGAAAAGTGCTTGGATTTTAGTTTAAGTGCTTGAAAGTGCTTGACATTATATATATGCTCATGTAATATACTCTACGTCTTTCACAAAATTGGGATCAGACTGGATAGTTTGCTTATAACAAGGAGAAATAAAATCAGTAAGAGATCCGTATGTGGAGATGTTTCCTCCTGGGCTCCGCGGAGCCTCTCTGCTCCTCTCCGCGACCTGCCGGTCTGTGTGTAGCCCCGCCCCTTTCCAAGAGAGACAGCAGGAGATGACAAAATGCCGGGAGGCTGTTGTTTTAACAAGCGTTGGCTTCAAAATGATAACTACAAACTGTGGTTAAGATAAAGACCGAATCAAAGAGTGGCGTCTTGCAAGGTCTGTAAAAATTTTTTGCAGATTTGTGCAATGGGAGAGCCTGCGCTCTCCAGTCACAAGAAATGTAAGTTAAGATTTTGTGAGTAACTTAGGCCAACACTGCACGTTAACACTTTATGTTAACCACTAACGTTAGCTAAACCATAACACGCTAAATAATAATTAACACACCATTAATCACGTTAAGTGACCTCGTTAAGTTAGCGCCTGATTGTCCGTGTGTCGTTACACATGCAGACTGGTAGCAATAGAGAAGGATGGCTGAAGAGAAGGTCGAATTTGATGCACCAGAGCTGAAAGTGCCAGAGTCAGAAACTGACTGTTCAGTTTGTCTCTGTAACGTCACATCAGGCACTAACATACGTAAGAGCTTTAAGTGTGAAAAGGAAATGTTCACTTTTCTCCCATTTTCATGACTTACTTCTAATAAAGTAAGATTAGCCTACATTGTAAGGCCCTTTAGCTAATGTTTATGAAGTTTTTGTATGTTTTATCTGGATACAGACTGATGTGAAACAGATTGACGTTATGTCGCTGTTCTATTGGCTGATATATTACAGTCAGTAGCCCAGCAGCACTAACCTGTTGAGGCAATGATAGCTTACCTTGTTATTGCTCGCCTGGACGGGGATCTTGCTCACAATTTTTCTAAAAGACGGAGAATCCACTGTTGAAAGTGGCAGCATATCTTCGACAACATACTCTGCCACAGTCTCCTCACTTCTTGAGGTTCAAGCATCACAGAACGGGAGAACGGCTGTTGGCGAATTTGTATAAAAACAACACACCACTTAATTTCGGGTTTAAAATGCATTGTAACGCGCGTTACTGAGATTTGTACCAAGTAAAATATTTTTTTTTGTAATGCCTTACATTACTGCGTTACAGCAAAAAGTAATGCATTACAGTAATTGCATTACTTTTGTAATGCGTTACTCCCAACACTGCATTTTGAAACATACAAATTTATGTCAAAAAAGAAAATTACAGGGTGCTCTCAGGTCTCTCTGTCTCGGTGCAGGTGTGCCTGAAGAACGCCAAGTGGCTTCCATTTTTTTGGATAAAACTTTGTGTTCTCCTTTAATTTCTAAACTTTTTGCTATTATGAAACATAATTTTAGAAGTTTACAGGATAACACAATGTACATAATTGTGATAAAAAGTGAAAAAAAATAAAAATGAGTGTATATATTCTTGTAGATCATGTATTTTACCCCAGCGATATGGTGCTGGAAAAATTTGAAAATGACCCTTAAAAGTGATGAAAAGTGCTTGAATTTGACCTTGAAAAATGTGTACGAAACCTGTATGTAATTTAAAGATTTTTTTTTTTTGGCATAGACACCTTTATTAAGCAGTAGACAGATAGGAAATATGGGAGAGAGAGGGGGATGTGACATGCAGCAAAGGACCTCCAGCCGGAATCGAACCGGGGTCGGCTGCGTTCATGGCACGCGCTCTAACCACTCGACCACCTGCGCGCCACGATTATGTAATTTAGAGTGAAAAACGTAACTTTGTTACTTTCCAGGGTGTTTGGTGGGTCAGGATCTCAATCATGACACATTATAACAGCATCCATATGATTATAACTTATCCGCGGGTTTAGATTGACAGGAGGACACCTGGGAAACACCTTGAAAACACAGACATCATCATCATGACGTGTGCCATCACGTCTCTTTAGGAGCTGCAGCGCCGGCTTTCGGTGTGACACATCGGTCTGTCTTTACTGCAGCGGTGCTTCGCTCTGTGTGAACGACCAACGGCGGAGAATTGGTGAACCACCCCTGTGGTGTTAATGCGGCGTCTCTGTGTGAAAGGGGCTACTTATAGCTCACAGGGCTCACACCGCGAGACAGGTTCATGGATCTGAGTGTCACAATTTCAGTTTCGATACGTGTATTGTAACAGCTCTACTGACGCGTCTTTCACAGTGGGAGCTTTTGGGAAAAAGTTCCCGGCTTGGCCACAATATAAACTGGCTTCAAGGCCTGGCGCTCTTTGTGGGAGCTTGATCTCGACGATGAGGATGGCCATCAGAGGAAGTTACCATTAAGCCAACCGCATTGAATAGTCCTCCTCCTCTTCCTCCTTGGATTTACTGGCGGACTAAAAACCATGTCGCCATCCACTGTGTCAGTATATAACATCATGCTGTTCACTGACGGCTGCTGTCTTGAGTGAGTGAGAACGAGACGTGCAGATCCAAAAATCGAAAATCTATATGTGGCGGAGCACCACAAATACATAAATGTGTGGGAAACGCTGCGTGCTCTCGGTCCAAACTTTATTGGACCGAATGAGGTGAATCGACTCATCTCATGGGGTTGTGATGCTTGAAAGAATTTCTCCACGTTTTACAGAAGCTTCTTTCTTAAAGGGATAGTTCAGGTTTTTTGAAGTGGGGTCATATAAAGTACAAGTTCTATAGTCGATCTGTTTCCTGCCGATCTGTGTTCCATGCGTAGGGATACGGGGGTTCTGCGGTTCTATAGGTGGATATCTATAGTTCGACTATAGATATGTACTTTATATGACCCCACTTCAAAAAAACCAAACTATCCCTTTAATGGGTCTGTTGTTATTTTCTCTCCTGTTAAAACCGATTCAGGCACGTTTGTGACGTAAAACTTGAAGTTTAAGATAAAAATCACAGACCTCAGGGAAGTGGGAATGTGGTCAATATGCGTTTCGTAGCATTAAAAAAAACCTGAGTAGACCCACTAATGTTAGGGGAAGAAGCTGTATTAGTCTTCCCTACATTGGGAAGGTGATGCCACTGCATCCACCACACCCACCACACAGCCAGGGCTTCTGATTGGGCTAGACCAGGGGTACTCAAATCTTAAAGGGCCACAAAGATTTTTTTCAATGACTCAAAGGTCCATGTATTGAGGTCGGTCAGGCCACATGCAATAATACTGTAATATTCATAATAAAATGTCCTTTTCATTCAAAACAACAAGAAAAATACAAACTAAAATAAAATGTCATTTCCATTTTAACATAAATGAAAACACATAGTTGAATATGTCCTCTTTGTGTTTGCCTTCAAACATTGTGTCCATCACTTCAGTCATGCATTATTTTATTATTTCTGCATCTGAGAACGGCTTCTTGTGCTTACCCAAAATCCACACCACTCTAAGTGAGCACTCAGTTGCTTATTGTTGTTGTGTCATAGATGATAAATCCTGCTTGCAGCTTGATATGATGATTTCAGTGCATTCATTTGTGTTGTGTTTACCTCTGAATTTTGAGGAAATGTCTCTTCAAAATTCCTATACTTCATCTCATAATGCCGTTTCAAATTGGAAATCTTCATCACAGCTTCTCCTGGCATATTGTAACGCCCCTTGACTCTTGGGTATTCTGTTGGTGTTGGTGTAATTATGGTTCGTGAATGTGTTTGTGAATAAGATGATATGTAATATGGTTGTGGGTTAATTCACGTCGTTTGTTCTGTGGCAGTCTGAGCAGTTTATTTGGAGCACGCCATTTCCAATCTCTTACAACCGGCAAAATGTGAATACACGAACTGCTCTGAAAATGAAAGTTAAAAATTGCGCTTGCAGCGGTGAGTGACCCAGCTGTCTGTGTTTCTTTGGCATGGAGACAAGTCCCGGTGTACATGTGCTGACCCAACCAAAACACATGGTGAAGGAATAACAGTTCGGGGGCCACAAACAGGAGGCCGGAGGGCCGGAGGGCCTATTGAGGACCGCTGCTCTAGACGTTATTTTCCTGGTGAGGGTTATTGGTTAGTGAGGGAGAGAAACTTGATTTTAGACGTTACAGATGAAGACGGTGATTATTAACATCCCATACAGTTAGGTCCATAAATATTTGGACAGAGACAAAGTTTTTCTAATTTTGGTTCTGTACATTACCACAATGAAATTTGATTGAAACAATTCAGATGCAGTTGAAGTGCAGACTTTCAGCTTTAATTCAGCGGTTTGAACAAAATATTGCATAAAAATGTGAGGAACTAAAACATTTTTTAGACACAGTCTCTTCATTTCAGGGGCCAAAAGTAATTGGACAAGTCAAATAACTGAAAATAAAATGTTCATTTCTAATACTTGGTTGAAAACCCTTTGCTGACAATGACTGCCTGAAGTCTTGAACTCATGGACATCACCAGACGCGGGGTTTCCTCCTTTTTAATGCTCTGCCGGGCCTTTACTGCAGCGGTTTTCAGTTGCTGTTTGTTTGTGGGCCTTTCTGTCTGAAGTTTAGTCTTTAACAAGTGAAATGCATGCTCAATTGGGTTGAGATCAGGTGACTTGGCCATTCAAGAATATTCCACTTTTTTGCATTAATAAACTCCTGGGTTGCTTTGACTGTATGTTGTGGGTCATTGCCCATCTGTATTATGAAACGCTGCCCAATCAATTTGGCTGCATTTGGCTGGATTTAAGCAGACAGTATGTCTCTGAGCACCTCAGAATTCATCCAGCTGCTTCCATCTTGTGTTACATCATTAATAAACGCTAGTGACACAGTGCCACTGACAGCCATGCATGCTCAAGCCATCACACTGCCTCCGCTGTGTGTTACAGACGATGTGGTATGCTTTGGATCATGAGCTACAGCTCACGCCCTCTCACGCCCTCTCCATACTTTTTTCTTGCCATTATTCTGGTAGAGGTTGATCTTGGTTTCATCTGCCCAAAGAAAGTTCCTCCAGAACTGTGATGGCTTTTTAAGATGTTTTTTTAGCAGTCTGATCTAGCCTTTCTATTCTAAAGGCTTATGAGTGGCTTGCACCGTGCAGTGAGCCCTCTGTATTTACTTCCATGCAGTCTATTCTTTATGGTAGACTTGGACATTGATATGCCTACCTCCTGGAGAACGTTGTTCACCTGGTTGGCTGTTGTGAAGGGGTTTCTCTTCACCACGGAAATGATTCTGCAATCATCCACCACTTCCGTGGTCTTTTTGCGTTGCTGAATTCACCAGTGCTTTCTTTCTCAGGATGTACCAAACTGTAGATTTTGCCGCTCCTACTATTGTAGCAATTTTTCAGATGGGTTTTTTCTGTTGTTGCAGCTTAAGGATGCCTTGTTTCACCTGCATAGAGCGCTCCTTTGGTCGCATGTTGTCTTCACCGCAAAATCTTCCAAATACAAGCACCACACCTCAAATCCGCTCAAGGCCCGTTATATGCTTAATAATGACAGAATGAAGGAATTGCCCACACCTGCCCATGAAATAGCCTGTGAGTCAATTGTCCAATTACTTTTGGTCCCTTTTTAAAAGAGGGTGGCACATGTTAAGGAGATGAAACTCCTAAACCCTTTATCCAATTTGAATGTTGAAAACTGATAGTCTGCACTTTATGTCCATGTCCATTATGTAGCTATATTTGGAATTTGCTTGATTAAACAGCTAAAAAAACAAAACTTGTGTCAGTGTCCAAATATTTATGGACCTAACTGTATGTTGAAAGGGTTCAGAGAGGTGAGTCTGTTCCCGGACCCTGACCCATCTTTGACTGAACTCATTCACTTTGACCTCGTGTTAATCTTTACTACATAAATCTGTGAGGAAAACAACAACAGCAACAGAACGTTCCTGTAAATGAAGCATTGTGTCTAATCTGAAGGAATGAGGATTACATTACTGATTTTGAATAGTCTGGTGTGAAGTCCAGAGTTTACGTTGCTCCATCAGATTAACAGCAGTCACACCTCCAGGCTTTACCAAAGTCCTTACAGGCAGCTGTTGTCGCTGGGCGGCCATGTTGTCAGCGCTCCTGTGCAGTAATGTCTGTCCAACACAGTCGAGCTCTGAGAGGAGACGATCACTGATGCAGACGACCAGTCGGCTCTGATGATCTGCCTCAACACTTCAGTTTGCCCACAGTGACATTTAGAACCCTTTTTCTCAACAACTTCTACTGCACACGATCAATAATATCTAATAATCTATATTGTGTATGAGAAACCTCCTCATGAAACCTGACTGTGAGTACCAACTCCTCTCTCCTCCTCTCTCCTCTGTCTTCCTCCTCTCTGTCTTCTTCCTCTCCTCCTCTCTGTCTTCTTCCTCTCTCCTCTCTGTCTTCTTCCTCTCTCCTCTCTGTCTTCCTCCTCTCTCCTCTCTGTCTTCCTCCTCTCTCCTCTCTGTCTTCCTCCTCTCTCCTCTCTGTCTTCCTCCTCTCTCCTCTCTGTCTTCCTCCTCTCTCCTCTCTGTCTTCCTCCTCTCTCCTCTCTGTCTTCTTCTTCCCTCTCTGTCTTCTTCCTCTCTCCTCTCTGTCTTCCTCCTCTCTCCTCTCTGTCTTCCTCCTCTCTCCTCTCTGTCTTCCCTCCTCTCTCCTCTCTGTCTTCCTCCTCTCTCCTCTCTGTCTTCTTCCTCTCTCCTCTCTGTCTTCTTCCTCTCTCCTCTCTGTCTTCTTCCTCTCTCCTCTCTGTCTTCTTCCTCTCTCCTCTCTGTCTTCTTCCTCTCTCCTCTCTGTCTTCCTCCTCTCTCCTCTCTGTCTCTTCCTCTCTCCTCTCTGTCTTCCTCCTCTCTCCTCTCTGTCTTCCTCCTCTCTCCTCTCTGTCCTCCTCCTCTCTGTCTTCTTCCTCTCTCCTCTCTGTCTTCCTCTCTCTCCTCTCTGTCTTCCTCCTCTCTCCTCTCTGTCCTTCCTCCTCTCTGTCCTCCTCCTCTCTCCTCTCTGTCCTCCTCTCTCTCCTCTCTGTCTTCCTCCTCTCTCCCCTCTGTCCTCCTCTGTCCTCCTGCCCAGGCACTCTTCGTCCTCTTCATCCTCGCCTACATCCACATTGCCTTCTCTCGCTCGCCCATCAACTGTCTGGAGGTTGTGAGGGAGCGCTGGCCTCGTGATGGCATCCTGCGAGTGGAGATCCAGAGGAACTCCAGCCGAGCCTCCGTCTTCCTGCAGTACTACGACTCCACAGGCCTCCAGGAGGAGCTGGAGGCTGAGGAGGGGGCAGGAGGAGTGGCAGGACTCAGTCTGGCAGCACTGCAGGAGGAGGAGGAGGAGGAGGAGGAGGAGATGACCCTTGAGATGTTTGACAACAGCTCAGTGCAGGTGAGCAGTGATGTCACAGTCAACAGTCAGCAGATGTAAACTAGAGTCAGCAGGACACAGGGATTTGTAGTTCTCTCTGTACTTCTACAGATCTTTCTAGTCTCCTGACATTTTTTTCTGTGTCTCAGTTTGAGCTGGACATCGAGCCTCGTCTGAAACCGTCTCTGATGGGAGGAGGTGTTGGAGGAGCAGGAGGAGGAGGAGGAGGAGGAGGAGGAGGTGTGAACGACAGCCAGGACGTCTCCTTCAGCCAGACCACTAAAGGTATGCAGCCGCTGAAGGACTCAGTGTCTGAGCTGGAGATGATGGCCAGAGCAGGTAAACCCTCCTCTTCCTCGTCCTCTTCCTCGTCCTCGTCCTCTTCCTCTTCCACTTCCACTTCCACTTCCCTTCTCCTCTTCCTCCTCCTCTCACTCCTCCCCCCTCCTCTCCTCCAGGACAGACACACCTGGTTGTGTTGCAGTATCTTTGATCAGTTTGTATTTAAACTCATTGATGAAGATATCACTTCACTTATTGATTAATTATTCAAAATATTTTGAGTAAAAATGGAAAAAACAGGAAAACAAATTACTTTGAACTTTGAACTGCAAGTCAGTGTGTCAGGTGTGGTTTTTCTGTTTCCTGTTGCAGTAAACTGACTAAAAAAACATTTGAAGTAGTCACAATTATAAATGATCAGTGAAAATATTAATCATGTTTCATTGATAGGTCTGTTTAACAGTTAACAGCCCTGAAGCATCGTGAAGCAGTGACATGAGCTGAGCGACTGTCAGACCAGCAGGTGGCAGCAGAGTCACAACAAGAATCAGTCATTAATCAGTGACGTCAGAAGATCTCCAGTGACACTGAAACTGGCTTATCGATCAGTGCATCTTTCAGTATTACTGACGAGTGATAATTAAAGTAGTGTCAGCTGTTTAAACTCAGAGTTGCTGCTTCGGTGTTCTGGCGGGTTTTTATTCTTCTTACCTGATTTAAAACACCCAGCTGAAGTCTCACTCTCTTTAAACTCTGAAACTTCTACATCTTTAAATAAAGAGTTTGTGTTTTAAGATGCATATGAGCTGCTAACATGCTAATGCGCTGCTAATTTTACACCAGCGGATTAGACTGTAGCCCCATTCACACTGGCTTTTGGATGCGGCTTTAGTACGCCAATTCCCCGCCTCCGTCTCAGTCTGAATCTCTTGGAGGCAGCGAGGGGTGAAATTTTGCTCTGGCCCTGATCGTCTCTGGAGGTCGTATCAGGGCATTATTATTGGAGAACCGAACCAGTGTGAACGGATAGGCCGGCTTCGCGTATCGGGGGCGTGTTGATCGGACCGTCGTTAACTACACAGGTCCTTCACTCATCTTAAAATGTCCCACAAAGCAACATTACATGACCAAACAAAAGTAACGTAGTGGCAATGACGTTTTTTGGTAACTTATATGAGGAAAAAAATACCGCAGATATACGTGGAGAAGCGTCCGTCCTCCCGGCCGTCCTCCCGGCCGTCCTACCGACTCTTCGTCTGCCCGAAAAACAGCTTCTGTCACCAGCAAGAAACTTGAACTCAGCGAGTGTTTGTGAAGAAAATAAATCACCGCGACGGTCAGCCCTCCCAACCGAGACTTCAGTGAACTTTCCCTCAGGAAACAGCCTCCATCCCGCGAGTGAAGGAGTCAGAATGACAGGGGGACGCCATGGAAACACCTTGATAAAACACCGACGTCATCTTCATGACATGTACCATCACGCCTCCTTAGGAGTTCGTTCTGTGTTAATCACCATCCACGGAGAATTGGCGAACCGCGGCTGCAGCTTTTATGCGTCCTCTCCTGTGTGAATGGGGCTAGTGTGTTAATGGACCAAAGTCTGTCTGTCTGTTGACGTGTCTGTCTGATTACATGTCTGTACATTAAAGTTGTTGTTGTCGTCATCAGTGTGGCCTCAGGAGGAGTACATCGTGGAGTATTCTCTGGAATACGGCTTCCTGCGTCTATCTCAGAGCACCAGGCAGAGACTCAACATCCCCGTCATGGTGGTCACTCTGGGTGAGACACTGATAACACCTGTCTGTCAGTCACGTGACTGTAACACCTGTCTGTCAGTCACGTGACTGTAACACCTGTCTGTCAGTCACATGACTGTAACACCTGTCTGTCAGTCACGTGACTGTAACACCTGTCTGTCAGTCACGTGACTGTAACACCTGTCTGTCACATGACTGTAACACCTGTCTGTCAGTCACATGACCGTAACACCTGTCTGTCAGTCACATGACTGTAACACCTGTCTGTCTGTCACATGACTGTAACACCTGTCTGTCAGTCACATGACTGTAACACCTGTCTGTCACATGACTGTAACACCTGTCTGTCAGTCACATGACTGTAACACCTGTCTGTCAGTCACGTGACTGCAACACCTGTCTGTCAGTCACATGACTGTAACACCTGTCTGTCAGTCACATGACTGTAACACCTGTCTGTCAGTCACATGACTGTAACACCTGTCTGTCAGTCACATGACTGTAACACCTGTCTGTCAGTCACATGACTGTAACACCTGTCTGTCACATGACTGTAACACCTGTCTGTCTGTCACATGACTGTAACACCTGTCTGTCAGTCACATGATTCTGACACCTGTGTGAGTTCAGATCCGATGAAGGACGAATGTTTTGGTGATGGCTTCAGCCGCTTCCTGCTGGATGAGTTTCTGGGCTATGACGACATCCTGATGTCAAGTGTGAAGGCGCTTGCTGAGAACGAGGAGAACAAAGGTAGAGAACTCGACAACCTCTGACCCTGTACTCTGACCACAGAACCTGAGTTCCTCTGACCCTGTACTCTGACCACAGAACCTGAGTTCCTCTGACCCTGTACTCTGACCACAGAACCTGAGTTCCTCTGACCCTGTACTCTGACCACAGAACCTGAGTTCCTCTGACCCTGTACTCTGACCACAGAACCTGAGTTCCTCTGACCCTGTACTCTGACCACAGAACCTGAGTTCCTCTGACCCTGTACTCTGACCACAGAACCTGAGTTCCTCTGACCCTGTACTCTGACCACAGAACCTGAGTTCCTCTGACCCTGTACTCTGACCACAGAACCTGAGTTCCTCTGACCCTGTACTCTGACCACAGAACCTGAGTTCCTCTGACCCTGTACTCTGACCACAGAACCTGAGTTCCTCTGACCCTGTACTCTGACCACAGAACCTGAGTTCCTCTGACCCTGTTCTCTGACCTACTCTGACCACAGAACCTGAGTTCCTCTGACCCTGTACTCTGACCACAGAACCTGAGTTCCTCTGACCCTGTACTCTGACCACAGAACCTGAGTTCCTCTGACCCTGTACTCTGACCACAGAACCTGATTACAGTATCCGTGTGTTCTCTGATTGTCAGTGTTGATATTTTGACCTGGGGGTCATCAGCAGGTTGGTGATGTCAGCATGTGGTTTCTTGCAGGGTTCTTGAGAAACGTGGTGTCTGGAGAACATTACCGCTTCGTCAGCATGTGGATGGCCAGAACCTCGTACCTGGCCGCCTTTGTCATCATGGTCATATTTGTAAGTAGTTCAGTTTTTGCAACAACTGAAGCTGTGATGGGTGACGTGATCAGAACCTGTGAGTGAGTGTGAGATAAATAATGTAAACAGTTGAAGGATTTTGAGGTGATGTGTTCAGTGTTTCGGTCTGTTCTTTTGTGTTTTTCAGACTCTGTCAGTGTCCATGCTGCTCAGATACTCTCATCACCAGATCTTCGTCTTCATCGGTCAGTTTCCTCACCAGTTTAATGTCACCAGTCTGGTCTAGCCGGAGCTGTTAGTGAGCTTTGATAACTGACTGTCCCTGATGGTGTTCAGCCGGCTGCTAAACGATGTTTAATGTGAAATATTACTACAAAAGATAGTAAACGTTCTTTCTGCTGATGACTGTTTGTTTCAGTCACTGGTGTCGCTGCTGAACAAAGAAGTTTATATTTAGATTTAGAGTGTTAAACCTGAAGCCTGGACTGTGAAATGAGTTCAGCACCCCCAGGGTCTGTTAACAACCACCGACACACGAAGCTGTTTATCAACTCGGTAATTCAACCAAGGCTTTCGACATCTCACCATGATGGGGTTCACAGAAAGGGAAGGTGATGTACCACGTTAGAAATGAACCGCTGTTGTAGCCCTGAAAACCAGAGTTAACACTAAAGTTACCTCAACAAGCACAGATCCTGCCTCAGAGTTCAGGCCTCTGGATGTTGAGCTGTGTGTTGATCTGGTCTTTCTTTGTCCCCCCTCAGTCGATCTACTTCAGATGTTGGAGATGAACATGACCATTGCCTTCCCAGCAGCCCCTTTGCTCACCGTCATCCTGGCTCTTGTTGGTAAGTTCAAATCCTGAAAGCTGTTCAGAGAGTGTGGATCTGCTCCTGATTCAGGATTCACTTTAACATCCAACAGAGACCAGCAGTACATGTTTCCCCACCTGAGCAGCAGATCAGAGTTGTACTGGCCAATTGTACATTTGTCCTGCTTAGACTTTGACTAGCCCTGATCCATCAGGTGGGTTCGAGCTAAATCCAGTTATATCGGGCTCAGGATTCAGAGAGGTGGCAAGTGAATCCTTTCAAACCTTCTCTGATTGGTCCTGGACAAAGACAGGCAAGTCAGACGCACAAGCCAAGTCCTGGATGCCAAGTCCTGGATGCCAAGTCCTGGATGCCAAGTCCTGGATGCCAAGTCCTGGATGCCAAGTCCTGGATGCCAAGTCCTGAGTCATGAAAGCCGATGCAGCTAGCTAAGTTCTAGTCCTGAGCCACGGAGTCAATGTACTAAGTCAAGTGGTCCAAGTTCTAACTCCAAAGAGACAAGTCCCAAGTAGAGCCAGTTGGGAGTCTCATTAGGTCTTCTTAACATTTGTACTTGGGGTTAGGTCAAGACAGACAAGTAAAAGTTGAGGCGGTCATGTTCTGAGTCCATTCTAAGAACAGGAAACCAGTTTTGAGTCCAGGCGGTCCAGTTCTCAATGCAGTCTTCTCTTCGATTGTTTGACCTAGATGTCGTCCCTCCTCAGTTAGATCTGAAGCGGCTGGTTGGTTCTGGTTTTTGAGCTATCCAGCTAAAAGGTTTGAATCGAAACGTGACCTGCTGATGTCACTTCCTGTTTAACAGGCATGGAGGCCATCATGTCAGAATTCTTCAATGACACGACGACGGCCTTCTACATCATCCTCATCGTCTGGTTGGCTGATCAGTACGACGCCATCTGCTGCCACACCAACACAAGCAAACGCCACTGGCTGAGGTGAGTCACATGACCAACAGATATGAACTCATTAACTTTATAGTGTCACAATATGAACTAACAGGTGGTTTCTGAGGTTGGTTGATGGATCAGAATGGTTGTTTGTGTTCTTCAGGTTCTTCTATCTCTACCACTTTGCCTTCTACGCCTACCACTACCGCTTCAATGGGCAGTACAGCAGCCTGGCCCTGGTCACATCCTGGCTCTTCATCCAGGTCAGAACCATCATCATCATCTTCATCTTCATTCTGTTCCACACAACAATGTGCTTTAATTACAAGATAAGTGCACTGAAATTTCAGATAACTGAACAATCAAACGTTTGACTGACTTAAGAAATGTACGCGATCATCGTAGTCTGAAGCAACGGCGTGTTGGTCTGGATCACTGGCTGTCTGACAGTCCGGGCCTCGTTCACAACAACAACAACATTTATTAACTTGTCAAACCTTTTATCTTTTGAACTTGAACATTTTCTTGAATTTCTTCCTTCAGCACTCCATGATCTACTTCTTCCACCACTACGAGCTTCCTGCCATCTTGCAGCAGATCCGGATCCAGGAGATGTTACTGCAGAACCAGCAAGCCGGTCAGGCCAACCAGACGGCCCTGCAGGACAACCTCAACAACAACCACAGTGCTGCTGCTGCAGGACCAGCACCAGGACCAGCACCAGGACCAGGACCAGCACCTGCCAACACCACCCAGCAAGGGCCTCAGACTGACCCCCAACCCGCTTCCTCCTCTCCAGCAACAGGAGGTGGAGGGGAGGTGAGGGCGGAGCTGAACTGGGTCGCTCAGACAGCTGCCATCATCACTGAGGCTCTGTCCTCCAATCAGAACACCACTTCCTCTGCTAGGGTCAGTGGAGGTCAGGGGTCAGCAGGAGCAGCAGAGGTCAGCGTGGTGGCCGAGTTCTGGATGGGAGCAGCAGCAGGAGCAACACCAGGAGCAGCACCAGCAGGAGGAGCAGCAGCACCAGGAGGAGGAGCAGGAGGAGCAGCAGCACCAGGAGGAGGAGCAGGAGGAGCAGCAGTACCAGGAGGAGGAGCAGGAGGAGCAGCAGCACCAGGAGGAGCAGCAGGAGGAGCAGCAGTACCAGGAGGAGCAGCAGGAGGAGCAGGAGTACCAGGAGGAGCAGCAGGAGGAGCAGGAGTACCAGGAGGAGCAGCAGGAGGAGCAACAGGAACAGCAGCAGAAGAAGCAGGAGGAAGTGAAAAAGATCAGAAAGTCATTTCAGTAGAAATTAAACCCTCAGCAGGAGGAAGTGATCCTCCAATCAGAGGGCTGCAGCCGCCTGAGGCTGCAGCCTTGGAGGCGGGGCTCTCGGAGGTGGCCCCCCCACAGACAGACTGCCCCCTCCCACAGAGGTCAGGTATAGACTGCAGAGCAGAGCAGCAGAGGCCGTCCTGAGAGTCTCTCATCATCACCGCTCCGACAGGTGCTTCAGTCTGTCAGCTGATCAGGGGATCAGTTGTGATTGATTAGTGATCGGCTCATCCACATCTTTATTTTAAACAAATGTCTGATTGATTGTTTAGTTCAGTGTTTCCCCACCTGAGGGTCGACACAACACAGGAGGTCACAGGAAGAATTTGAGAGTCCAAACATTTAATAACAGTAATTTGTGTTTGAGAATGAACCAAAAATTTCACGTCTTCAAATTAAAACCGAGACTCTGATTGGCTCAGCCAGTCAAGGATCATTAAGTTAATCTGAGTCCAGTTCAGTTTAGTGACCTCAGCACGACAGCTGAGACTCAGTTTACTTACAGGAAACAAGAAAAAAGATATGATGGATCGAGTTCCTGATCAGATCCTACAGCACACAGTAATTGTAAGATTCCACCGGGTGCGTCAGCGTCGCGTCACGGCTGCAGCACGATCGCGACTGTTCAGCAGCATCACGGCGTGTTTCAGTCATCGTCCGTCGGTCTGTCAGAGTCAGCGCGACATCTTCCAGTCTCCAGATTCTGAACGTCTGTCACAGGAGCAAAGTAACAAACTGAAACTGATGTGAATTGGTTCAGAATATTTGGAGATTTTTCCGAATCTGTGTGAATCTGAAATAATAAATCTCTTCAGACCCGACGGTCAGTGAATGCATCACAATTTGTCTTCATCACCTGAAGCTTGTCTCTATTTAACATTCACTCAATGTTCTCCTGACATTGTCCTCACGTCCTGTGTGTCACCGCCTGAGAGCTTCCTCTGATACGCACACGCACACATGCACACGCACACACACACATGCACACACACACACATGCACACACACACACATGCACACACACACACACATCAAAATGTGCTGCTGCCACAAACACTCACCAGAGCACCTAATGTGGATTCATTGGCCCTGAAAATAGTCCCCAACAGAAGCACTATTTCCGTGTGTGTGTGTGCACGGACTCACATGTTGGTAAAAACAACAGTCTGAATTCTTTAAGCTGAAAACTGAAACTCATTTTATTGACTGTTCTGATCAGTTATTGATGAGTTATTGATCAGCCGGATCAGGTTCTGACAGACTGAAGCATGAACTCTGAACTCTGTTGTTTTCTGTTTCCATCTGCTTTATTTGAAGAAACAGACTCTCTGAGAACAGGAAGTAGTTTTGGAGCATGGCGGTCGTCGGACTGCTTGACTTCCTGTCAGAACGGATGCCTTATCAATAATCCTCAGACTGTCAGCAGCCCAGCAAGCTGATTGGTTGTGCAGTATGATGCCAGCTGTGTCACATGTCAGACTCCGCCTCCAACAGAGGGACAGGCCTGTCACTGTGATGCACTCAGGGGACTGAAGGTGCGTTCAGGTGCTTCTCATCAGCTCATAAATGTCAGCGTTGTCTCTGTGGAGCTGCTGACCGCAGACACAGGAAACCCACCCAGCTGATTGATCATCTGATTGATCGACTGACTGACTGACTGACTGATTAAATACCAGACATTATTGCAAGAATTTAAATGTCACAGAACAGAAAGTCAAACAACAGAATAAGGAACAAATCAATAAAATATTGTCAATAATACCCCAAATATATAAATAATGATTGATAATCAATAATGGTAAGAACAAAAATAATTATCGTAACTTTGATGTTTTGATAATCATTAAGAATTCTGCCGTTTTTCTTTCCGAAATAATTTCTGTATAAAAACAAACATTTTCAGTGAAACATGTTTTTTTCTTCGCAGGAAAATGGTCAATTAACAAAATCATTCAGGTGTGTGTTTGACTAGTAATCAATGACTTTAATGGGTATTGACTGAGTTTGTTCAGCTGAGACGAGTCACCTGAACGCAGCATTCACCAGGTGATCAGACGGACAGACGGAGGACTCCTCCTCTTTTTTGTTTTTCTGTGTTAGGTTTTTTTCAGTTGGTGTTGTGGAGGGGGCGGAGCCTGAGGTGTGACATCAGCACCAGACTGGGGTTTGGGGGGTTGTTGGGGGGGTTTTGGTTGTTTTCTTCTTTGTGCCTCTCTGCTGGATGACTGTAGCCTCATTAGTCGACCTGAAACTCATCAAATTGTATTTAACTGTCCAGTAAAACCAGTAAAATCAGTAAAAGCAGTGCACAGCCGCCTGTTTGCACGACAACCGTGTGAATGTCTTATTTTCTTCTTCAAACAGACAAATGAAACAGGAAGTTCATTTTGATTATGAACCAGGTCACTAAGATTAAATTATTAATCCAATAAGTTATTGCTGATGAGGGCGAGCCAGATGTCTGTTCGACATTAAATTAAATGAGATTTAGTCAAAATATTGTGTGGTGAGTTTTTGATCTGAGGTTTTTTTTCAGTGAAATAAACTGAATGTTTAGTTTTGTAGCTTTTTTTAATTTATTTTTTTACACGATTTTAAAAAATACAAAGAAGTGTCGTAAATGATCTCCAGCTCAGTGATGTCTCGTTGAGACATTTGACTTAATATTGAAAACTACATTAAATTGTGTGTACTTTGTTTTATAATTAGTGGTCATATTTATACCTCAGCCTGGTTCATTAAACCAGTTTCTTTCATTCTGCTGCCTAATTTAACTGTGACGGCCTCCCAGATGTTCAGGTCAAACCTCAGACGCACCGCCGGGACTTTTACTGGTTCAAACTGTTTTCATTCACACTAAAGCTCAGTGTTGATTCTCCACTCAGTAACAGAAGGATTTTTTAATTAACCTTAGACTTTCAGGTGTGTCTATGAAAATGAACACATGCTGTCAATGAACCTTATAGTTTCTGGATGTTCAGGGCAAATGTTAAAATAATCCAGTGAGAAATATGACGCTGTGAGAACACACAGAGTCACTGACATGACATTTAGCTCAAAGTGGATCTCAGTACGTCCATCAATTTATCAAAAGTTAGTACGTTTTCATCCTGTGAAGACGTCATGTGTCCCGTCATGTGAAGACGTCATGTGTCCCGTCATGTGAAGACGTCATGTGTCCCGTCATGTGTCCCGTCATGTGAAGACGTCATGTGAAGACGTCATGTGAAGACGTCATGTGAAGACGTGTGAGCTCAGACAGCTCGCTGCTCCACCAACACTGTTGTCTCTTCACTACATGTGTGTCAAATGTCTTGGCCTACATAGAGTCCAGCCGGTGTCTCAGAGCAGGACATCCTCCGTCCGCTGCTGTTGGAGCTTCGAGCAGATATCTGTCGTCATGTTGAACATTGTCCCTGAGCAGCCCCAACTTTTGGAGGATGCACCGCCACGATCCTTCGCGGCTATAAATTGTCCAAGGTTCATCGTGCGCCTGAAAAGAAGAAATGCATAAATAAATAAATAAATAAATAATGGCGACCAAGTGGCGCAGATATCGCGTTTAAATGTAAGTATTGGGTCTATACTTGGTTTTTACTCATTTGAGCGTCAAACAGCAGATATACCATATGAACGACCTTAAAACCTCCAAATCTTTCAAATACGTTGGTAGTGCTCAGCTTGATCCCTTTTGGAAGTAAAGCCTTCAAAGCCTTCACTTTCAAACGTAAGACATTCAGAGGTTGACTTATATCTGATATCTTATTGTGACTGTTGAGATGTTAGAAACTATTTTTACTTCATATGCAGAAATGGACCAAGATGAACAGATTTCATCAGGCTGTGATCTCTGCTTTATTTCCAGACTGTAAAGCTGTAAAATCTAGCCAAACGTTTGAATAAAGAGCTAAGTTTATGATTATCCTTATGATGATTATATATTTTTTGCTGTATTAGAACCCTTTTGTGTGTTGACAGTGACACTGACCATCTTTTACATTTCATTGTGTTTTAGCTTCATCACTGTCCGAGGTCAGATCAGCATTTGTTCACAGGGCGAAACATTCCGCCGGCTGGATGGAAGTCAGGCAATAATACATAATAAATAATAAAAAAGCCCATGTGTCTGTCCTGATGTCACAAATCTTTGCATCCCTGTGTTAATGTGATCTTGTGTTGAGCTTTTCTCTTGCTTCTCTCTGTGTTCAGAACAGTTCTGGGAACAACGGGCCTGCAGGGGAAGCTCGAGTCCAGCAGGCCAGAAACAAGTGGGACCATTTAAAGAACAAGTACAAAGTAGCTGCAGGTTTGAATGATGATGTGGAAATGAAATTATATTTGTTTTACTCATGCATGTTAATAAATACTTTGCTGACGTGATTGATTTCCACTGCCTCAGGATTGCAGATATCCAGGGACAGCAGAGGGTCAGCGGGAGGCCCGGCGCTGCTGCTGCTGGGTCCTGGTGTGTCCTCATGGATCTCATGGATGAGGTGTTAGGACAGAGGCCTTCCACTGCCCCCCCGTCCTAACTGCCTCCATCCCTGAGGACACACCAGGGCCAAGTGACCAGGAGGAGGAGGATGAAGACGATGAGGAGGAGGAGAGCCAGCCAGGGCCGAGGAGGAAGAGGAGGAGGATGAAGACGATGAGGAGGAGAGCCAGCCAGGGCCGAGGAGGAAGAGGAGGAGGAGAGCCAGCCAGGGCCGAGGAGGAAGAGGAGGAGGATGAAGACGATGAGGAGGAGGAGAGGCAGCCAGGGCCGAGGAGGAAGAGGAGGAGGATGAAGACGATGAGGAGGAGAGCCAGCCAGGGCCGAGGAGGAAGAGGAGGAGGATGAAGACGATGAGGAGGAGGAGAGGCAGCCAGGGCCGAGGAGGAAGAGGAGGAGGATGAAGACGATGAGGAGGAGGAGAGGCAGCCAGGGCCGAGGAGGAAGAGGAGGAGGAGAGGCAGCCAGGGCCGAGGAGGAAGAGGAGGAGGGAGGATGAAGGAGGACATGAGGCTGCAGAGAGGATGGAGAGGCTCTTCTCTGCTCCAGAGGACAACCTTACATTATATCTGTTGTTATTTACTTCATTTATGAGTTCTTTTTAAATTATTTGTTCATCTTATATAATTCATGAAATAAAATGTTGTTGTATTGTTACACGTCGTCTATTCCATTCAGTATTTACAACTTAAGTACAATTTATAACAGCAAACGGCATCAAGTGCAACTTTTCAGGAACAAGAAGGGACTGAATGTTTTTTACAAAATTACAGCATAAATAACTATTTACAGATTATTATTCACTATTAACAAAAACAGTTGTTATTGAAAAGAATATTAAAACAGGTGATGTACAGTAACAGGCTGAGCAGGAGTCCCTGCAGTGCTGCTGGGCTGGATGTGTCAGTGGGACATCATCTGGGTCGGTAGCCTTCCCCGAAATATATCTGTCATCATACTTTGGATGTGGAAACCTGCCAGAATGTGTTTGTTTCTGTCGTCTTGTCTCCTCCAGATGAACCTTCAGATGTTTTTTTGAACTCGCTTCATAAACTGAACCAGAACCTGAAACTGGACCAGTTCTTCAGGCCTGCTTTGAAGCCTGATGGATTCACTTTCACACAGTTTAATGAAGTCACTCCTCCATATGTTCCGTCTGTTTTCATTCATAGAAAAACAAATATTCATAACAATATTGATGAAAGATGAGGCAATAATTGGTCCTCAGCGTCTCACATGTTGTCTCCAGCAGACAGGACTGTCTGGTTCTGCAGGTCGGTGTGTTCAGGTCACAGAGGAGACAACACATCCCTGAAGAGGTGATGTTGACTTGACTGAGCTCAGGTAAACCAGACACACCTGTTGGCTTCTATCCTGCAGACGGAACCAGGACTGGCCCATGGTCCGTTTACAGCAACAGATCATCTCCAGATGAAGGACTTGGTGTCTCATGTGTCCTCTGTCTCTCTGACATGTTAATAAAACAAAATCTCAGTTGGAGAATTATCTCCTCTGTTAAATTCTTCTTGTTCTTCAATAACCTGTTCAGATATGTTGATTTGAACCACTCAGGCAGGAAGAGCAGAAATCACTGTAAGGTATGACGATCAGTGGAGCTCATCCAGACTTTTATCAAACTGGTTCTGTCCCTTGAAGACACCGTCTGTCTGCCTCTTCCTGTCCATCCACACTTGTTCCTCTCACTGATCGCAGTTATTGATGATCAGGTTATGTGTTCATCTATTTTTAGATGACCTGTTTCTCAGTGGAAAGTTCTGTTTTCTAAAAAACATTTTAAAAGCCACCAGTGACCTGCGGCTCGTCACCACCTGACCAGAACCCAAACCAGGATACCAACAGCAGCTAATCCGAGGCAGAGGTGGGCGGAACCACTGAATATAAAAGAGGTGGAAACCATCAAAGTATTATTGAGTTATTAGTGTTGATCAGTTTTATTATCTATCGGTCTGCTGGTGGAGAAAATCCAAGAGATTAAGGTAAGAACCAACTACACTCACTGGGAACACAGTGTCTGCAGGGTTCATAGCACTTTTACTTCTCAGAAATACTTTTACTACTTTCATCTGATGGATGAAGACTGTTACAGGCAGAAGGTGGAGTTTATTAAAAGTGATGCAGTCCGTGTACTTTTACTGCAGTAACATTTTGAATTCAGGACTCGTTCAGGACTCGTTCAGGACTCGTTGAACATGAGGGACGTCTGAAACTGAGCTCAGAGTTTGTGACACTCGTATATGAAGGTTGTTTTGTCTCCCCAATGTACAAATCTGTGCCGTCTGGTGTTCAGCAGCCTCACTCATGGGCGGCGGGTAACGGAGGCTATCATGTATAATCATGTGTGCATATTATTATGAACGGGCCGCAGCTGCAGCACAACCTCAGTGTGTGTGAGGTTGTGCTGCAGCTGTCACAATGTTGACAAATATGAGAACGCGTTGCCATGGTGACAGTCAAAAAGAGCCAGTCAACACCCGCTGTCGCTTTGGCGCGTGATTTTTGAAATCCAACATGGATATCCGATCCTGTTTTAAACAGAAGGAAAAACCAAATGAAAATATTTCAGAAGCGGCCAGCAACACTGACCGGAATCCATCAGAGCGAGTGACGGACTGGCTGCTGCTGCTGCTGGGCGTCGGTATGCAGGCACGAGGCACCTGCCGGGAGAGGATGCAGCCCGGCCGGCCAGACCTCAGTCAAAGGCGCTGGTGCAGGTACCGGTAGTCTACCGTTGACACATGCTGTTGTCTGAGTCGCTACACGATCGCAACAGCAGAGGGCGCCAGCTTATGGTAGAGACGTCACTGACACTGTGGCTGCGGTTATCTGTCAATCACAGCGGAGAAGAAGTGACAGGAGATGAAAAATCTCCATTTTACGGAGCAAAGTGGATCAAAAGTGTGGCAAGTTAACAGACAGCTGAGGCGAGCTATGATGCTGATTTTAAGATAATGGTGATCAATACAACTGTCAGCCAGCCAAGAAATATGGAGTTACGGCAGTGGCGGTTCTAGACCAGTTTTAATAGGGGGGCCAGGTTGGGGCCGGCTTTTTTGTTAGGGGGCACAGACAACCCGGAAAAAAGGATAAATCCCTCATTCAGACAAAGCAGTGTTTACAATTTCAGCAATTGTGATTGGGTAGTAAACTGCTGAGACACTTTATTTCTGCTTTTCCCTTCAGAACAAAATCATTGCAAGAAATCTGTCATTGTATTATTGATGCAGACTCCCTGTCAGGGGGGCCACAGGGGGGTCCAGACTCAGAGTTACGGGGGCACTGGCCCCTGTTGGCCCCCCCAGAACCGCCCCTGAGTTACGGAGTGTAACATCCGAAGATGGCGGGTCCAAAAAGATCGTCTGAAAACGCTAACAGTAAGAGAAAAGCTTATCGTGGTCCTCTAAGCGGCCGCTTCCAAGAGACTGACAGGAGGGTATGTGAGCTTGTTATTGAGAAACACATTTTGGTTATCAAGAGTCTTTTTCTGAAGATTAGTCTTGAAAAGCGGGGTCGTCTTATTATCAGGGTCGTCCTATATATTATATTTAATGATCAGCAGTTTCATCCTGTGTGATCACGTCAGGCCCACCCGCCGTCTGTGGCCTCACTGGATCATGCTGCAGCCGCTTTACCAGTAATATTGTTCTATGTAGTTTATTCTGTTTACGTTCTTTATATCATTTCTTTTGTTTTCTTGCTTCGAGATGTTTTTCTATTGATTATCTCCTCAAAGCACCGGGATGGCATCACTTTTAGGATAAATGAGTGTGATTTTAAGGTTTGATTTTTGCTGATAATCAGTTTATAAGATCATGATATGAGTTAATCACGCTTGGTTTTACGAACATTTGACTTTATGTTCTGTCTCCGTCTCGTCCAGTTTTTGTGTCTTTTAACGTCTCATGTGAACTCTGTGTAACGTCTGGTTGTTCCCTTCGTCTCGTTTTACAGGAGGATCGTTCTTCTCTCAGCCTGTCAGTCAGAACAGGGCCTTGACCTGACAGACTGAATCATGGGTAATGTGTCGTCGGCGGTCCCATACAGGAGGCTGAAGAGGCGTGTGAGTGTGGAGACGTGGGGAAGCGATCCTGAGGTGGAGGAGCTGCTGCTGCAGGAGCTGCAGGAGCTGCAGGAGGTGGAGCTGTGGAGGCTGAACTGGAGTCTGAGTCAGGAACTCCTGCAGGATGTCCCCCCCGTCCCGTCCAGCTGGCTCCGCACCGCAGATGCCTGCAGCACTGCTAAAACCCTGCTGAGGTGTTACCACGATGACAGGGCACTCGGCGTGTTGGAGGCGGCTTTGAAAGCGATTGGCGGAGATGATTGGCTGTCCCTGCGCCACATAGTGGACCCACTGAGACCTCCTCCTCGGGTTCCACAGACACTGGATCCAGATTTTGTGATGACTCGTCGCAGGAAACTGATCAGCAGGATGCAGCGGCTGGATGCCATCCTGGACGTCCTGCAGGACCATAAGATCCTGAATGCTGCCAACAGGGCGGCTGTCCATGTCTACGCAGTCCGCAAGGACAAGAACCGCGCTCTGGTGGACCTTGTCCTCAGAAAGGGGGGAGAGGCCCAGGAGGTGTTTTATCAAGCTCTCAGCCAGTCAGAGCCTTTCTTACTGCTGGAGCTGGAAGACGGTCCAATCATTGACAAGGTGTGAAGTCCACATGTCATCCAGTCACTTTCAAATTCAGAAGCTGTCTCAGATTTATATGGTGTCATCAGTGTGTCATCATCCTGAAGTCTGATGTCATCAGTGTGTCACTTTGCTGCTCTCCATTTATTTCCCAGCATCCCTCGGAGCCGTGTGTCCTCACAGAGATGTTGGAGTGTCTCGTCTCAGATGAGCTCAGAACCTTCCAGTGGTTGGTCAGTGATCACATGACTGGAGAAAGCCTCACTCCTGTTGGTCGAGAGAAGCTGCAGCACGCAGACAGGCTGACGACTGCAAGACTGCTGCAAGAACATTTTGGACCAACGCAGACGGAGAACGTCGCCACGAACATCCTGCTGAAGATCGTCCCGTCCCTCGGTACGTCCCGTAAACTGTGCTAGGCTAGGCTAGGCAAACAGTTCCCCATGCTTCCACTCTTGTGCTAATCTGTCTCTTACTGGACAGACAGGGAGGAATTTGATCAATGACAAATATTGATCTTGAGTAGGGTTTCTGTATTAGTCATGTGATGTTACGCTGTCATCCTGCTGCAGGTGTCTGTCTGCGAGGGCAAGGAGTGACATCACAGACGTCGACTCACATCAGAGTGGAGACAAACGTAGACACTACAGTGGTAAAGGGCTCAGACACACCTGTACCTGTAACTGTGATGTCAGTGATGATGACGGGTGATTGGTCAATGTGTTCAGGTGTGTGTGATCAACTGTTTGATCTGTTTAGGTGAAGAATAAACCTGAAGTCTCCGAGGACGGCAACATGTTCAGGTAACCCACTGCAACCAGAACCACAACAGAAGCAGAACTGAACCATCATATTCAGTATCTGTGACACTTTACTAACATTCTCAGTTTTACAACCATTTATTTATTTATTTATTTATTTATTTAGTTTATTTAAGTGGGACAATGCACGGCTCTCAGCCGTACCAGAATTAGCTCCCAGCTAAATTTCATCTGTAGTCCCTGGGCAGGAACAAATAACATCAATCTAACACAGACAAGCACATACAACAAAAACAACAACAAAAAAAAAGAAAAAGAAAAACCAAATTCATCACACAAGCAGCCTTTCAAACAACAACAATAACATGGTTTCACACTCTTAAAACACAATACAACACAGCACAACACAACAAGAATAAAATAACAATGTTAAGATACACAACCATCAATAATCAATATTAATGATCTTTTAACAGCATGACTTTGTCAGCTGTAGCTGTAGCTACTCTTTTCTCTTAATTATGCACATGATGGCTACGTACATGCTAACAGACTGATGTTGATGCTAATTTTAACTAACTGCTAACATGCTAGCTACAGTAAAAACAACTGGATATGAAACACAGGTAATAAGCTACTTTAGCTTCCTTCGGAGGACAGCTCCATCAGGACAGATTTCTTTCTTTCTTTTTGAAGATTGTTTTGAAGCATAGACACCTTTATTTGACAGTGGATAGATCAGAAGGGGGGGGGGGGGTGTGACATGCAGTACAGGTCCTCTGGCAGGATTCGAACCGGGGTTCACTGCATTCGTGGCATCGCTCTAACCACTCGACTACCTGCACGCCAGGACAGATTTCTATTGGTTAACAGATGAATTCACATGAATTCAAATTTCCTGCTGCGTTGTTAAACAGATCAGTCCGATTGCTTATCTGTAGGTTGCGTTGTCGGCAGCTGGGAGTTTTCCTCTGCAGTGAGACCGGCCTGCTGCTGGAGGGCGTCGGAGACGTTGTCTATCAGACGGTTCCCTGGGACCTGGACTTCCTGTCCGCTAAAGGTCTGAGGCCGGCTGGACCGCTGTTCAGGTTCAAACTGCTGACAGGAAGTTTCCACCGAGTCCACCTGCCGCACTGCCTCTTAGGTGAGCAACACACACACATCCAGGACCATCAACACACACACACACACACACACACACACATCTTTGAGAGACCATGACCAGGACTCAGACCTGGATCGGGACTTAGACCTGAGTCTGGGTCAGGACTCAGAGGGTTGTCTGTCTGTGACTATCTTTGAGCTCTTTCCTGCAGAGATCACTGATGATCTATAATCAATACAAGACACACTGGGCGTCTGTCAACGTGTCGACAGTCTCTGGATGAATAACGTTTTTTCTTCTCCTTTGCAGATTGTGCTCAGCACTCCCTTTCCGTAGCTCACATCACTGGGGACAGCGTGGACTTCATCACACCTGGTCAGGTGACAGACAGTCATGTGATCATTGACATCTCCGGCTTCTCGTGTTTCGGTTTGGTGTTTCGGATCGCATCGCCAGACTCCGACCGTGGTGCGATCGGTGGCCTTGTGCTGCTCTTCCATCGTTTCAGTGATTCCTCGCTATTTGTCCATCTGCTGCCCAGGAATGTCTGTCTCAATAAGGTAAACAAGCCCCGCCCATAGGCAGGATAGGTAAACAAGCCCCGCCCATAGGTAGGACAGGTAAACAAGCCCCGCCCATAGACAGGGCAAATATTCCAGCTGCCTTCAAGACAGCTACAGTAAAGCCACTCCTAAATAAACCCACCCTAGACCCTCTCTGGAACGCTCCATCTACAACCAACTGTCCTCCTATCTTTCGCAAAACCACCTCTTTGATCCCAATCAGTCCGGCTTGAGGACGGCTCACTCCACTCTGGCTGAACTTGGCATCACTGACTCTGCTTTTTTTTTTTGGCCTTTTTATGGCTTTATTGATAGTACAGCTGAAGAAGGTGACAGGAAACAGGGAGAGAGAGAGAGGGAGTGACACGCAGGCCGGGAGTCCAACCCAGGTCCGCTGCACAGTCTCAGCACATGGGACGCCTCCTCTACCAACTGAGCTAAACAGCTTTTTTGACTTTTAAGGGGAGAAACCCTGAAACCCTTAACTGTGCCCACAATCCATTAAAAGTGACTGAACCTTTACGTTAATTCCTCAAACTCTGAATGTGGAAAGAAACTTTGAAGAACATGTTCAACTTTAAGATTAGGAATAAATAAAAATGGCAGTTTATTTGATTGATTCTTTATCTGATCTGATCTCCAGGTGATAAAGACGTGTAAGCAACGTATCCGAGCAGAGTACTTGGAAACAATATCTGACTGTGAGCTGATCCCAAATCAGACATACAAGCTGAGCGGACAGCCTGCCGTTTTCATACAGCCAGAGGTACACTGCATCTGCTTTCATCAGTTCATCTGACACTGCATCTGCTTTCATTAGTTCATCTGACACTGCATCTGCTTTCATCAGTTCATCTGACACTGCATCTGCTTTCATTAGTTCATCTGACACTGCATCTGCTTTCACCAGGTCATCTGACACTGCATCTGCTTTCATTAGTTCATCTGACACTGCATCTGCTTTCATCAGTTCATCTGACACTGCATCTGCTTTCACCAGGTCATCTGACACTGCATCTGCTTTCATCAGTTCATCTGACACTGCATCTGCTTTCATCAGTTCATCTGACACTGCATCTGCTTTCATCAGTTCATCTGACACTGCATCTGCTTTCACCAGGTCATCTGACACTGCATCTGCTTTCATTAGTTCATCTGACACTGCATCTGCTTTCACCAGTTCATCTGACACTGCATCTGCTTTCATTAGTTCATCTGACACTGCATCTGCTTTCATCAGTTCATCTGACACTGCATCTGCTTTCACCAGTTCATCTGACACTGCATCTGCTTTCAGCAGTTCATCTGACACTGCATCTGCTTTCAGCAGTTCATCTGACACTGCATCTGCTTTCATTAGTTCATCTGACACTGCATCTGCTTTCATCAGTTCATCTGACACTGCATCTGCTTTCATTAGTTCATCTGACACTGCATCTGCTTTCAGCAGTTCATCTGACACTGCATCTGCTTTCAGCAGTTCATCTGACACTGCATCTGCTTTCACCAGTTCATCTGACACTGCATCTGCTTTCACCAGTTCATCTGACACTGCATCTGCTTTCACCAGTTCATCTGACACTGCATCTGCTTTCATTAGTTCATCTGACACTGCATCTGCTTTCACCAGTTCATCTGACACTGCATCTGCTTTCACCAGGTCATCTGACACTGCATCTGCTTTCATCAGTTCATCTGACACTGCATCTGCTTTCATTAGTTCATCTGACACTGCATCTGCTTTCACCAGTTCATCTGACACTGCATCTGCTTTCATTAGTTCATCTGACACTGCATCTGCTTTCACCAGTTCATCTGACACTGCATCTGCTTTCACCAGTTCATCTGACACTGCATCTGCTTTCATCAGTTCATCTGACACTGCATCTGCTTTCATTAGTTCATCTGACACTGCATCTGCTTTCATTAGTTCATCTGACACTGCATCTGCTTTCATTAGTTCATCTGACACTGCATCTGCTTTCACCAGTTCATCTGACACTGCATCTGCTTTCACCAGTTCATCTGACACTGCATCTGCTTTCATCAGTTCATCTGACACTGCATCTGCTTTCATTAGTTCATCTGACACTGCATCTGCTTTCATTAGTTCATCTGACACTGCATCTGCTTTCATTAGTTCATCTGACACTGCATCTGCTTTCATCAGTTCATCTTTTCCTACAAGATGGCGCTGTGCCAGTGGCAGCGTATTGTAGCAGCTCCCGGTACTTGTAGTTTTTATTAAGTTTTTATTGTGTTTTTAGTGTATTTTTTGTATTTATTATTTGTACCCTGCGCTGTGGAAACACACTGTCCACACATCAAGATGTTTCTCCAAAGGTTTGGATATCTCTTCGTTAGTTTTTTCGTGCTTTGGTCTCTCCTGGTGACTGGAAGCCGTGCCTGCTCTACAGCCGGCATTGTTTACAGTCGCGACCAGCTGATCGCCCTGAGGCCCCAAACCCTCTTCGCCGGGGAGAGACCTACAGCACCGAAGGAGCTAAGGAGGAGACGGCGAGGCTGCAGAGCGGGAGTTAAACGGAGAAGGAAGAGGAGGAAGTTTAAACCCTGCATCCCGGCAGTTATTACTGGAAACGTAAGGTCCCTGGCAAATAAGATGGACGAACTGGAAGCGCTCGCCCGGATGCAGCGGGAGTACAGAGAGTCCAGTATCATGTGTTTCACGGAAACGTGGCGACACGAGCAGATACCGGACTCCAACGCCACCATCCCCGGCTTCCACACGGTCCGAGCCGACAGAGACACCACCGCGAGCGGCAAGAAGAAAGGAGGAGGGCTCGCCGGCTCGTCAACAACAGGTGGTGTCACCCCGGGCACATCTCTGTGAAAGACCGGTTCTGCAGCCCGGACATCGAGCTCATCGCCATCGGACTGCGTCCATATTATCTGCCACGGAAGTTTACCAGTGTCATCGCCATAACTGTTTACATTCCTCCATCTGGAAACGCCGACGCCGCGTGTGACGTCATCCACACTGCGACCGCGGCACTACAGACGAAACACCCCGGAGCCTTCGTCATCATCACAGGTGACTTCAACCACGTCTCTCTCTCATCCACTCTCACAACGTTTCACCAGTTTGTCAAAGGCACAAGAAGGGACAATAAAACCATAGATCTGCTGTATGCAAATATCAAAGATGCATACAGCTCCACTGCCCTCCCTCCCCTGGGAAGGTCAGACCACAACCTCGTCCTGCTCTCCCCATCATACAAGCCTGTGGTTCAGCAGCAACCAGTGACAGTAAGAACTGTGAGGTCTGGCCTGGTCTCCCGAGGCCATGGAGTCACTGCAGGGTGCCTAGAAGCCACTGACTGGGATGCACTTTACAAACCACACGGCGAGGACATTGATGGCATCACTGACTGCGTCTCTGATTACATTGGGTTCTGCATAGACAACACCATCCCCACTAAAGAGGTCCCCTGTTACCCAAACAACAAACCCTGGGTTACCAGCGACCTGAAGGCCCTACTCAACGAGAAAAAGAGGGCCTTCAGGTGAGGGGACCGTGCAGAACTCAAGCGTGTTCAGAGAGAACTAAAACTCAGCATCAGGGAGAGTAAGGAAAACTACAGGAGAAAACTGGAATCCAAACTGGAGAACAATGACACCAGGGATGAGAGAGATCATCGGTTTCCAGAGGAAAGGTGGAGGAACAGCTGAGGAGAACGAACAACGTGCGATCAAGTTTAACCTGTTTTTTAACAGGTTAAACTCCAGCTCCCCTGAGCAACCACCTCTGGACACAAAATGTCGAATTTTCAATCAGGATTTATAGAAATTAAACATAAAACCTCTTTCTTTGTTTCAGAGCTCAAAGTTTGTGAACTTCAGCGACTACAACAACTTCCTGCCATCGTTTCAGGTCCAGCTAGAGGCTCTGGAGGCTGACATGTCTCTGAAGCTGCAGCTGAGTCACTTGACTCCATTCCGTCTGATTGGCTGGCTGATTGGCTCCATAGAGTCTTTGGTGTGGCACCAAGTCCTCACGCTGAGAGGTAGATCCTCACTCAGGTCACACACACTAGTTGAACATGTCAACATGCTAACACAGCATGCTAACATGCTAACACAAAACATAAACACATAAAAGCAGTGGGCATGGTCACGGTATCTGTTGGCAACATAAGAGCAGGTTTCTGATGGGGCTGGTCCCAACCAATCAGACTGAAGTTGATCTGAGAACCCCATGAAGCATGTTGTGTTCTGTTAGTTTGTTTCTGTAATAAAAGCTGAAACTTTACTGAGTGTCACTGTTTACCTCCCTGCAGCTGCTGCGTCCTCTCCCTGTACAGAAGGTAACATCACCACAAACACACCTTCATCTTTGTCTTCATCTCAGAGAGTCACTCATTTACTTCTTCAGCAGATACACACTGACGTTTTTTACATTGATCAATTAATCAATATTATCAGATAATAACTTGCCTATTGCATTTACAATTTTAAATGATTTTAACAATTAAATATAAACAAAAACAAAATTACTTTTATTATTTATTAATATTTTTATTCTTTTATTATTCATATATTATTTTTGATACCAGTGGAGCCAGTGTATTGGCTGTAACAGATTCAGCACAACCAGTGTTGGGCTCGGGGTTAGTGCTCTTTGTGAATCCAGTGAAATGGGTTCAAGTCCAATGAAACCAGTGTTGTGGTCCCTCAGGATCCAGTGAAACCAGTTTGAACCAGTGTCAACAGTGTTGTGGTCTTTATTAACCAGTATTGTGGCAACTTTGATTTTAATGCAACAAGTTTGAACCAGTATACCTGGTGTTGTGTTCTATCAGAATCCAGTGAAACCAGTGTTGTGCTCTCATCTGTTCCAGATAGTGTCTCCGAGTCAGTGAATGTGATCCTCCTGCTGCACGGAATTCTGAAAAATCTGGAGTTGGAGGATTTTAAAACATTCCAGCGTCTCCTGAATCTGCGGTCAGATCCGATCCCCGTTTGCCAGCTGGAGGCAGCAGACAGAATGAGAACTGTGGACTTGATGGTCCAACAGTACCATGCTGAGGGAGCGAAGCAGGTCACTGAGGAGATCCTGAGGAAGATGAACTTCAATCACCTGGTTGATCAGCAGCTGAGGAACTGACTGATCTGAAAGCCAGCGTCTGGATTTAAAAACATGTCAGAACTTTTTAAAATTTACCTTTTTGATCCAAACCATTGAAGAAGGGCAAATATAATATAATCTTGTATTGTATTGTGTTGAATTTGATGTCTTGTGAGTGGGTTAGGGTTAGTGTAACTCTGCCACTGTGATCAGATTATGCAAATAATTAGTGATATTTATCAATGGATGGATGGATGGATGGATGGATGGATGGATGGAGGTATGGAGGTGCTGTGCGGAGGGTGGTGGGTGTTGTCCAGGACTGAGAGTAGTTTGTCCAGGGTCCTTCTCTGCCACTGTCCACACTGAGGCTCTCCAGCTCTGTGCCCAATATATTATATCACAATTCTAGAAAGAGTCCATGTGAATGTGAGCGTTGATCTCTGCCCAGCACGCAGGCAGCGCACAGAACTGACTGTAAACAGGAAGTGTCTGTGTGTCCTGATACTGTCAATATGTCTGATACTATTTTCAGGGCCACCCCTGGCCAAATTGGGGCCCTAAGCAGAATTTTATTTTGAGGGCTCCCCGTTACAAAATGACAATATTCCTACACTGCTGTTTGCTGCTGCAACACTTTAAATCTCTCCATTGTGGGTCAAATAAACTATTATCTTCATTTATGTTGTTTTATCTAATCCTGTATGACTGTTGTGAATTAAATTCACCAAGAGATAGCAGCATTTTACCTCCAGAAAAATAGCCCAAAACTTCTATTGATAGCATAGATTGATTGATAGGCTATAAACCGGAGCCAACTTACGACCACCAACTGGTCAATTAAGCACTCCTTTTTCAACAGAGGTGAATGTATATGCAGTTAAGACATTCAATAAATGATAATCAGGGCCGCTGGAAAATGTAATCTCCAGTCCACATGTAGACAGAATGATCCTCTCTTCTGTCTCGTGATTAGCAGGCTAGCAGCTGGAGTATCTTGTTTTGAATTTGTCTTTCTTTTGCTTGCTCCCGATTCATGTTGCCGTTTGGAGGCCATCTCTCCACCTGCAGCCAGCTGCCTGTCGGCGCATCTGACCGCTGATTGGTCAGATGCTGCATGCTGTCGATCATTGCGGCAACACGTGCTGTATCAGATTACTTTTTTTCTCTCTCCTGCCTCGGACTGCCTCGGTGCTCTACGCGCGCCTCACGGCAGCGATGTGCATCCTTTGTGCATTTGCATAGAATGTGTCCCCTTGCACAAAATGGGGCCCCCCATGGATCGTGGGGCCCTACGCACAGCGTGTGTTCTGTGTTTCATATATTATTGTTGTTATCAGTGTAAATGTCTTAATCTGATATCATGTTTGGTATTTTATTAGAATTCACTTTTGTATTACTCATATTCTATAACTTGTATTACGTATTTTACTTATAAATCATATTTTGCTCATTGCAAAAAAAGAAAAGCACTGTATAAATATGATGATGATGATAATTGCTATTAGTATTCATATTATTATTTTATGACTGAAGCTGAAACATGTATTTAACAGTTTCTTATGTTTACATTTTTTTTCCTTGTGGAATTTTACAATTTTAACCAGTTAAAACATTTTCAGTGAGAGTTAAAAACAAAACAAAAAAAGAAGTAACAACAACAGTCTCACTTTGGTAACACACTGACTTCCTTTTTAATTTTTCCAAATGATATGAAGATCAACATGAACAGAAACATCCTCAGTTTCACTTTTCACACAGAATAGACAAGACAGTGAACGCCTCACAGCTCACCACTTTCAACCGACGGGACAGTGAACGCATCACAGAAACAAACACTTGAAGGGAAGCCATGATTGAATCTGTGGGTACACCTGGTCTCACCTGGTCTCACCTGGTCTATCACAGAGTTTCATAAAGGGACAGGCCTCCCCTTTTTCTCTCCACTATTTGTCAGCGACTGTTAGCCTAGCTTAGCTTAAAAGACAGGAAGCGTCCTGTGTTTGTGTTTCCCTCTGCCTCCAGTTTGTGCTAAGCTAGGCTAACAGCCCTGGACACAGAAACATCTAAGATCTGAAGAATACAGCGGATTTCATAAAATGTGGGAATGTCCCTTTAAGTTGAAAGATATTGTGACTTCCGATATAAACTGTCATCAGTGCAAACATCAGGGGGCGCTGTTCAGTGCAGGAGGCTCACTGCATACCTGCTAGGTGGAGCAACTAGTGGCAGTTAGCGTCCAGAGCAGAAATAATGTTTCCTGTTGTTGAAGTCAGTCAGTGTTACTAAAAACACAGTAAGGGTTCAAAGACGGCAGCTTTCAGTCGTGCATCATGGTCATCCTGTCGACTCTGCCATCACAAGATTAAAAAAGCAAATCACAGCTACAACGCTCGGAATTGTTTCTTTCTACCGGACGGTGAACTACGGGCCACTTTAAGGAGGTAAAATCTCCTTAAACTGAGCAGAATCCATCTCTAAACACTCAAACATTTTACAGTCCATTAAATGACCCCTCAAACCCCCGGACTCAAGAGAAATCCTTAAAAAGCCCTTAGAAAGCAGGGATAATCAATAACGCCATGGCACATTAACAGTATTTTTTCTTTTTAAAAAGTAAGTAGTTTAAAAATGACATATTGAGACATCAGAAATCTTCTTTGTTTGGATCAAGGCGTCTTCAAAGGGACATTTAATACATGAATGCACTGTAACATATGAAGACATCTTAATAGATTATCTGCACAGTTTATCAATACAATTCAATTCAAAGAGTTTAATGCATGATTCACATGAATGAAGGGTTTTCTTAAAGGAGCAGAAATAAACGTACATACTAAATACCAACTGAACGCTGAGGCCCAGTTAAAGTTTAAACTACTAGATAAAAACTTAAAAAGCCTTTAAACTGTTCAGATAATAAATACCTCAAGATGTTACAATCTATTGATTCAGCCTTAAACTCCCATCAAAGTACCTCATCATTATTAACTGGTAAATAAATTATGGAGTATTTACTGGGACATTATGGGGATAAATAATGGATTATCTGCACAGTTTTAGGAGCCTCAGTGAGAAAAAACCTTAAAAACTAAACCCGGGCTTCACTCCACAGCGCTGGATCAGTGTTATGGTGCCACGTTATGGCTTTTCATTTTATAAAGCGGTTTGTCGGATCACTATAATGAATTTAGGGGTTCACCGTTGAAAATGTTCCCAACTTTTTTAAGCAAACTGTGCAAATACTCCACAGAAAAATTCTTATTTTATATGGTGACTGAAGATAAATAAATAAAATAAAAAAACTAGGGCTGTCAAACGATAATTTTTTTTAATCGCGATTAATGGCATTTTGTCCATAGTTAACTAGTTAATAGCAAATTAATCGCAATTTTTTGGGCACATTTTTTTCTGTTCTAAATGTACCTTAATGTATTTTTTTCATGTTCTTGATACTTTTAACAACATAAGAAAGGGCAGATATGCTTGCTTTATGAAAATGTTTATTCAACACTTAAAATCATGCAGGAAAATAAAAGTGTCAAAAAATATCCCCTCACCCTAAATGGGATCAAAACATGGTGATGTCTGCTTTTGGCGAGGGGGGGGGGGGGGGGGGGGGCGGTGGGCTCTCTGCATCTGCCGTGTGTTTGGCTGCAAATGATATTTGAGACTCGACGTACTTCAGTGGTAACTCATTTCATGTTGACAGTACGTGCAGATAACTTTTGACCTATGGACCGAACCATCTGGCAGTGTTTTGAAAGTGAATTTGCCGTTCATGAGTCCTTTCTCCATTTACTTTCACTTTCGCTTTTCAGTCTACTGTGTTTTTCCCGAACCGCCAACCCTGCTTCTTCTTCTTCCGATTCCCTTTCTTATTATTCTGCCGCTCTCTGGATCAAGACTACAGGTGCCATCGACGGCCATAAATCAAACAATGTGCCTTTCTTTTTTTTTTAATACCGAGCGTTAATTGCGCGTTAAAAAAATGAACGGCGTTAAGAGGATGTTGTGTTAACGAGTTATTACCGCGTTAACTTTGACAGCCCTAAAAAAAACCTTAAATGAAACTTTAATGAAACTGTTTCAGTTGAGGTGAAACTGGAAAGGTTCCATCACAAATGTGCGTTAAACACCTGAATTTGTTTCTTTGTTGAAGATGAAGGAAACTTACCTGTAAACTTCCCATTTAACATGAAGGTGCTGTTACACACAGAACAAACTGCTTATTGCATTGACAGCAACATTTGTGTTGGATGTAATTCTGCAGTTTGAGTCTCCACCTGGTTTACTTTTGTTTGGTGATGTGTTTACTTATTGTAGTTTTTCATCCCGTTGGTTCTTGGATTTCTTGTTGGTCCTGTTTCTTCCACACTCACAGCGGCCGGTCCAAACAGTCTGAGCCGGAAACTGAAGATCAGAGATTTAAATATAACTGATACTAAAAGGCGAGCGTCTCACAGAAACTCGTGAAAATGATCAAGAAGCTGCTTTAAGGAAGCACAACTGCAAAAATATTTAATCAAAGAGTCAAACTCATAACTGCTTTAATGTGGCGGACCCCAGGGTTTACTTTGGGGTCCGCTGTTGCTCCTCACTGAAATAAGTGTCCCTTCATTGTGAGTCCTCCTGACACAAGAATCCCTTAAAATCTCTGATCTTCTTCCAAGTTTCCGTAAGAGACTAAAGTTAAATTAATAAATTAATAATCAACAGTTTAAAAATGGCCGCTGTGTTCACAGTGACCTGCAGAAAGAGCATCACCTCCTCTGACTGGTCAGTCTGCTTTGGAGGGGGCGAACTTTGGACAAGACTTTGTGAGGTGGGTCCGTCATGGTCGTCACGCACCTCATGTTTGAAGGGAGCGACGTTACCGGAGTGACGGTGGTGGGCGGGGCTCCCACTGTTGCTGCTGTTGTTGTTGTTGCCGTCGTTACTGTTGTTGTGGTCATTGCTGCTGTTGCCGTGGTAACTGGAGTTGTGTTGTTGGTTACCGTGGCGACAGGTTTGGCCAGAGTTGTCTGGATCTCGGCTCTCCTGGCCAGAGCCATCCGCAGCTTCTCCCTCATCTGTTCGATCTGTTCCTGCAGCTCCTGCAGCTCGCCAGGCTGGGGCGGGGCCACTGCAGTGGGAGGCGGGGCCACTGATACAGGGGGAGAGGCAGCAGTTTTGGGTTGAACAGATGAGGAGGAAGAGGAAGAGGAGGATGCTGAGGGCAGAGAAAGCACAAGGCTGGCTAAGGAAGCTGCTGGCCCTCCATTCTCACACAGTCGGCTGTGAAGCAGTCGGGGCTGAGCAGGACTGCCCCCTTCACATTTGGCTCCACCTCCCTTGACATCAGAGGCTGCTATGCGAGCGAGCAGGCGGCGAGTGTTGAGGGTCTCCAGGTTGAAGTGGACTCGCTTAAAGTCTCGGGCATCCTTGGCGACAGCAGCATCGACGGCAGCGGCGGCGTCCTTACTGGTCTCGTTGTTCCATTTGGCGGAGGCTCCAGGGGCGGGGGGGGCCGGGGGGCCTGAGGGAGGCTGACACTTCTGCAGGTTACAACTGAACAGAAACAGAGAAACATGAAAACACTGTTCTTCAGTCTTTATCTTTCATCTGTTTCCCATTAACATGTTTTTAAAAAGCCCGCGATGTCATGATGACAAACCTTTTTTCTTTCTCCACTCGCTGCTTCTTCACGTCTTCATACGTCATGTTCAGAGCTCGATGGATTTTCTGTCAAACACAGGAGTCAGATCAGGTTTCACCTTCACAGCCGCTCAGTTTGAGCTCAAAACCCAGTGAGACAACAGCTGTCAGCTCCCTCTGCATCTCTGCCTGCAGAACCGCTACACCTCCTGCAGAACCTTTTACACCTCTCTTATCTCTGAAGAATTGTCGACACTCCCTGTAGAACCTAGAACATCTCCTCTTTCAGAAGATTGAACATCAACATCAGAATCTTTACCACCTCCTTCAGAACCTTCCAGACCCCTTCAGAACCTTCAACACTTCCAGCAGAACCTTTGACACATCCTGCAGAAGCTTTATCACTCAATGCAGAACCATTATCACACCCTGCAGAATCTTTAAGACCTCCTGCAGAACCCTTACACCTCCTGCATAGAACATTATACACCTTCTATAGAACTTTCCACACCTCTACCTGCAGCACCTTCACCACCTCATGCAGAACCTTTAACACCTCCTGTAGAATCTGTTACACCTCCAACAGAACCCTCAATACCTCCTGCAGAACTTTCCACACCTCTTCCACCACCTCATCCTGCAAGAACCTTTATCATTCTAATAAAACCTTCAGTATCTCCTTCAATACCTCCTGCAGAACCTTCAACACCTCTTCCTGAGGAACCTTTATCACCTCATGCAGAACCTCCTTAGAACCACTGGTGCATTACATGCCAATCATAGTGAACTATAGTGGAGCTTCATGACTGAGCTAACAGAGATTTAACATGACAGATGTTGAAGTGACTCATCGATCTCTCAACCAGTTAGAAACTGGACACATCAGAATGTTCTGGACTTAATGAACACACTCAGTGATAACTACTGATGAATGAATGAATGTTACAGCACACTGTGAATCCTCAGTGCAGCTGATTGATGAGGTGTGTTCAGGCGATAACAGCCCCATCAGCAGACCTGCAGTTTATGGAGTAATGAAAAAAACTTCAAATAAAAATGACTCAAACACACAAGGTCACTTTTTTGTCTGAAATCCACAGACGACTGTTGATTCTGAACAAGTCATAATGTTGTTTACATGGAAATATATTGTTAAATGATCAGATTCTGGTGTTCACCTCAGACTGACTTAAAAAGATTTTATTTGTTGTAATCACAGTGTTCAAAACACGATGCTGACAGTATTAGTCTTTAGAAGTCACCCTGACAGCTCTGGATCAAACGATCAAAGTTAATAAAGTCATAGATATCTATTGTGAACACACACACACACACACACACACACTCACTCACTCACCTGTGACGTGTGAAGCCAGTATTTGAGGTTCTGTCGGCGGCGGATGTGTGGCAGGACGAGTTGGTAGAAACCATGTTCACCCGCCAGAGTCAGCAAAGCTCCGCCCACTCCAATACACAACAACAAGAAGAGTCCTGAGAAGTGACTGATCCCCATCTGAAGAGTCTGACAAGAGACAGAAGAAGACAAGTGGAGATTGTGACAGAAGGAGACAGAAGCAGAAGAAAAGGTTTCCAGAAAACTCAAATTTCATGGAGAAATTTTTTTTTTTAAAGGTGAAAACATCACAGAGGCCTTCTGTCCTGTTTTTCAGCTGCATGTTTATGAATTTCAGCGAAAACAATGAAACAAAATGAAGTATAAATTCATAATTGCAGGAAAATGTGTTTTGTATTTGCATGCTTTTGTAATTATGAAATAAGGCCTGGTCTTAACACAAAACAGATTTCTGTTTGTTGTTATTGAATGAAGCAGAAAAGATGAGGAAAATAAGTTGAATTTATAAAATATATAAAAATGTAATGCCAGACTGAGAGTCTGCAGCTACGCTAACATCTCTGTAATGCTGTAGAAACAGCTGTTCTCTGAGCCAAATGCTAACATTAACATGCTCACAGTGACAATGCTAACATCATGCTAACATTAGCTTACTGTCAGTAAACAAGGAGTCCATGTGAATATCAACAGTTTTGCAGGTTTTGGTTCATAAACCAAATTATTGGACAAATTCAAATGTTTACCTGATGATGGCGCTACATAAGTGAAAACAGGACAGAAACACAAGCAATACAAATGTAGTAAAACAGGTTCAGACAGCAGCTGAACTGTTTCATCATCACATCCACGTGATTTATTTCTCTGATTCATCTGATTGTATGACGTGGTAGCACTTCCTGTTTGTGTTCATGTTTACTGTCAGCTTAATAAATGAACAATAACACGTCCTGATCATGAAGACTTGAAACATGTTGTGTCAATAAAGTTTTCATTATCCAAGATAATCACGAGTAGATGATAAAATAGTGTCAGTGAGTCAGAGAGACCTGCAGGGGGCAGCAGCTGAACACTGATACTCTGATGTCTTACTAATAACACCACTCATATGCAAATGTAACACAAATACACAATGTATACACACAATATCTTTAACATATTGAGGTTTAATTTCATTATGTTTGTCAAGATTTTTATTTACATTTTATTTTTCAATAAAACCAAAACTGGAATAATCCATAAAGAGAAAAATCTGTCAAAATTACAGCTTTGAGCAAAAATTATTATTTTTAAAACTTAAAAACGGTGTGCACATTGTTTGTAAACAATTTTTGCTTATTGTTTATGATGGTTGTGTACACCTTTTATGGAAACAATATTTACATGTTGTTTATAAATAGTTGTGTACATGTTGTTTATAAATAGTTGTGTACATATTGTTTGTAAACATGTTGCCACTGACCTCAGTGACGGCGAACACTCTGTTCCCACATGGAACCACTTTGTACCACTTGTCGTGCAGCAGGTCCATGTAACCCTCAGACTTATACCTGCTGATGAACTCTGAGATGTTGGAGGTCAGAGGAGAGTTCTGAGGCAGGCCGATACCATAACCTGTCAACAAACAGCAGACAACAATAAACAACAGGCCGATACCATAACCTGTCAACAAACAACAATAAACTGGGCTGGGCCATAGCACAGCTGGAGCTGGATCCCATAAAAAAAACATATAACTGAGTGAACTTCATGAATCCAAAGTTCTCATCAGATTCAGTCTCAGTTATGATGTTTATATATAAATCTCTTTTAAATTATTAAATCTTTCAACAAGCTTCATGTCGACCGAAGGTTTTACTTCACGCTGATAAACTCTGCTGCAGTTTGATTAAACAGCCTGTGGGACCCGATACGGTACAGAGAAAGATGTTTCATGATGAGCATGTTGTGAGAGTCATGTGACACTGCAGCATGTAGTGAGAGTCATGTGACACTGCAGCATGTAGTGAGAGTCATGTGACACTGCAGCATGTAATGAGTCATGTGGCACTGCAGCATGTAGTGAGAGTCATGTGACACTGCAGCATGTAGTGAGAGTCATGTGGCACCTGCAGCATGTAGTGAAGTCATGTGGCACTGCAGCATGTAGTGAGATCATGTGGCACTGCAGCATTGTCATGTGGCCGCAGCGTAGTGATCATGTGGCCTGCAGCAGGTAATGAGTCATGTGGCCTGCAGCATGTAGTGAGAGTCATGTGACCCATGTTAGTCTTGCACTGCAGCATGTAGTGAGTCATGTGGCACTGCAGCATGTAGTGAGAGTCATGTGACACTGCAGCATGTAGTGAGAGTCATGTGACACTGCAGCATGTAGTGAGAGTCATGTGGCACTGCAGCATGTAGTGAGAGTCATGTGACACTGCAGCATGTAGTGAGAGTCATGTGACACTGCAGCATGTAGTGAGAGTCATGTGGCACTGCAGCATGTAGAGAGAGACATGTGGCACTGCAGCATGTTGTGAGAGTCATGTGACACTGCAGCATGTTGTGAGAGTCATGTGACACTGCAGCATGTAGTGAGAGTCATGTGGCACTGCAGCATGTAATGAGTCATGTGACACTGCAACATGTAGTGAGAGTCATGTGACACTGCAGCATGTAGTGAGAGTCATGTGGCACTGCAGCATGTAGAGAGTGACATGTGACTGTCAGTCTGCGCACAGTGTAAACATGTATCAAGTGATGGGACTCAAGTTGAGTTGAGTCGACAGAGTTTTGAGGACTAAATGTCTTTAAACTGTCAGATTGTCTGCAGGGACACCATCCTCTCCTCTGATTGGTTCTTATGATGAAACTACACGAAATATGTTTCATAAACAAAAAACAGAGGAGGTGAACACACACACACACACACCAGAGGAGGCTCGTCCATAGAGGCAAGAGGAAGATCAATTGTTTTTTTAAGAAAGAGTAACTGGTTGAAATAAATCATTACCAAATCTCAGTATCATTTATAAAATATTATATATATATTATGTCATAAAAAAAAGTTTCTTCTTTGGAAGAAAATCCACTTTAAACGGTTGAACAGCGACAGCTGCAGACGGAGGAGACAGAGCAGTCTGTGAGCAGAGATGGACAGAGTACTCGACCCCAGTACTTGAGTAAGAGTACAAATACTACTGGTCAAAATTTACTCCGTTACAAGTAAAAGTAGCTCAGTCGACATGTTACTCGAGTAAGAGTAAAAAAGTACTCGCTTTTAAAGGTACTTAAGTATCCAAAAGTACATGCTTTTAAATTTACTTTAAGTAAAAGTAAGATTAAGAGTAAATTTCTTATTTTTCACATCAATGAATTACTATAATTTTTTCTAAATGAATTTAAGGACCTTTTAACTCTTGTTTCTGAGAATGAACTCTTTGAAACCACCTGCACTGATGTGCTTGCTTATAGAACCACAATGTTATATAAAGCCTGCAGAAACACCTATAAAAACAGATACAATGAATGAGATCACAGGAGGACAGCACAGTGATGTTGATAGGTTTTCAATGTAGTGAGTCCCCGGGACACACAGGTGGTGAGTCGAGTGGGTCCCTGGGAAATTCAGTTAAAAAAATTTATTTCTTTCTTTTATTATTCTCTTTCTTAAATTTTATTGAGTGTTAAACTCCTTTGATGGTGGTATGATATGGTTATAATAAACGGATATATTCATGTATGTTCAAAATGTATCTGAAATCAAACAAATAAAATGTGATGATAAATGACAGTTAAATATTAAATCTGTGTCTATAATAACCACACCCTGACATGTAAATGTGACATCTGTCTTGATTCGTTTAATTATAATATTTATAATAGAAGTCTACTGCAACTGTACTTTTTCTTTTTTACCATTAAATGTTATTTTATACATTATCATATTCTATAATGTTCTGTCATGGACTATGTCACTTCACTGCTAACAGAAAAGAGAGCTGCTCACTGCCAGCTGCAGCTTCTTATCTTGATCTGCAGTCTTTGTTAATTTTTTGTCATGATTGTTATTATTAGTACTTAGATTATCAAAAATCACAGTTACATGTCAGGATGTGGTTATTATAGACAGATTAAATATTTAACTGTCATATGTCATCACAGTAACAGCGTTACATACATTAGCAGCTGTAAACACATTAACACATTATAAAACACATCATGTGGTTTGGTGTCGACCTGTATACTGAACGTATCAGGAATAATCAATGTTTATGATCATCAGAGAACGTTACAGACATTGTATTTGGTTGCTCTCCGTTTCCAGAGAATTCACAGAGAAGCTGGAGAAGTTTGTGACATTTTCATCCCGGATTTTTGTGAGGAGGGAATTAAACGCCTGTCCCAAATAAACGCCTGGTCTGTTAAGTGGTTGAGACAAATAAACGCCCGGCTATTATTTGGTATTTTACGGCAGATCCTGCCTCATCAGCACGAGCTGAACAATAAATCTAACATAGCAAGAGAGGCGGGACTTAGGGCAGAACAGCCAGTCACCAGCTGGTCAGTCCCAAAGCCGGTGTCATGTTTGAAGCAGCAACAGGAGAGGAGAGGGAGGAGAGAGGAGAGGAGGAGGGAGGAGAGAGGAGAGGAGAGGGAGGAGAGAGGAGAGGAGGAGGGAGGAGAGAGGAGAGGAGAGGGAGGAGAGAGGAGAGGAGGAGGGAGGAGGAGAGGAGAGGAGGCAGCTGCAGCGAGAGCAGACACACAACGCAAGGCGTTTGTGCAAAACTGCAGAAAAAGTGTGGGTGTTGAACCCTCTCACCGGGAAAAGTGTGGGTGTTAAAACACACACATCCCCCACGGGTGCGACGCCCCTGGTTGAAATGAAATCAGTGGTGACGGGCTAGTTGTTTTGGTAGCGGCTAAATTAGGATGTCGCGATACTTTGTACAGGGGATCACGTTTGCGCCGAGTAGATGCGCAGAGGGTTGAAACAGCGCTTGTCCGGTCTGCTAACAACAAGGTTTCTTTGCCAGTTACTGTGATTAAACACGAGTTGTTTAATGTTCACAATGTATCGTTTTTCATGGGAAAAATGAGGTTCGTCCCCAGGACGCATGGATAGTGAGTTTAGTGCGTCCTTTCAGATTTTAATGCGTCCAGGACGCAGGACGCGTACCTAGCAACATCACTGCAGCAGATGTTGCAGATGCAGATGTTTATTAACAATCATGAAAACTGTAACCAAATGAACCTGCACCGTCCAACTAACTCTCTATCATTTAGCTAAGTTGGGAACTGGAACCCCCTCAAAGACCAATGTTGTTGCGGTTTTGTGTTGACAAACGCAGTCGAGAGCGTGGCTACTTTGGTGGTATCCTTATGGGGAGGGATGACGTATATCCGCTTTTACGTAGATCCCAGTGGAGAGCGTGCACTGTGATAGGTTTCCTTCTTTGACAAACACAGCTTGTTGTCCAATAGTATTTTAGAAAAAAAAAAAAAAAAAGAAGAGCAGACCTGAAAGTAACGAGTATTTTTCAGCCTTCCTAGAAATTAACTCGAGTAAAAGTAAAAATATTTGTCTTGGAAATGTATTCAAGTAAGAGTAATAAGTACCAAAGAAAACTAATACTCAATTAAAGTACAAATCCTCTGGATATGTACTTAAGTACAGTACTCAAGTAAATTTACTCCATTTCTGTCCACCACTGTCTGTGAGAGGAGCAGGGAGCAGGAGGGTGGGGGCTAGAGGAGGACGGAGGGCTTCTGTCCTCCGTGGGAGGGATCTCCTTCCATTCACTCAATGCATTCAGGATTTTTTCATGCTGATCTATGATTGGCTAAGACACGTAAAATGACGCACTAAGGGAGGACGTCCTCCCTTACCAATCAGCAACCAGAATACAAGATTGACAGCAGGTTGGTCCAATAACAGTTCCCAAATTTCATTCTCACATTTATACAACCGTAAACAAAAAATACTTCTATGTATTTTACAGCTTTCACTGCCAGCCATGCTCAGACAAGAAATATGGAGTTTTCAGCAATATTGGAATCGGTTTCAAAGGAAATATGAGCACATTTCTGAAAGAAAAACAACTGTTCGGAGAAATCAGAGAGAAGCAGTCAGAAAGATAATTCATAGTTTTTGTTTCGTTCGTCCTGCTGGAGGACATAACGTTAACGGCACGACCGGGACACAATACAGAGCAGCAACACAGTTGTTTTGGGCGACTGTGATGAGTGATGAGTGTGATGTCATGTGCTGTTGTGAACTATGTATATTGACTGCTGCGGTAACACAGTGGGTAGAGCAGTTACCTGCCACACAGGTGACTGGGGATTGAATCCCGGAAGGGGTACACATTGGTATTTTTTTTGTCTTGTATATGAGCCATTTAATAAAATGCTTTTTAAAGAAGTATTGTAAGTCATTGTTTTATTGCTTAATTTTCATTGAATATAAGAAAGTAGGGATAAGTAGTTGACTTGTATAAAATAACATGACACTGTGGACTGGTTTTCCTCCTGTCCTCCGCAATTTTTTCAGTCACCAGCCGCCACTGACACACACACACACACACACACACACACACACACACACAGTCTCACCTTCGATGGCGAAGGGTTTCCCGACAGTTGCCAGTTTACAGTCGGCGTCGATGGAAACTTCGTAGTCGAGCAGAGCTTTGTCCATGATGAAGGCGTCAAGCTGAGGAGGATCTGTCCTTCAACACAGAGCAACGCAGTTACTACAGCAACTGAACACAGCAACGGACAGCTGCTAACAAAACAGCAGCAACTGGTACGACCAGCTCAGCTGGAGTCTGGCCTCTGGTTCTGGTCTGTTCTGGTTTGGTGTTTCCAGTAACAGCCAGAGACCAATGTTAAAGTCTTTGTTTCAACATCTGTAAGAGTGAAACCAGTGAACTGTTTGTGGGACAGAACCAATTATTTAATCACAAAAATAATGTTCTCCTAAAAGAACAAAGTGTGTCCAAACCAAATCAGAGCAGCAGCTCCGTGATAAGACCACTTCGAACTGACATCTGAACTGCAGAAAAATTCATTCTGTCTAAAGCAAACATTCTCCATGTTCTGTCTAGTTCTCATTGGTTCTCCTCTGTTCCCTCTAGTTCTCCTCTGTTCCCTCTAGTTTTCCTCTGTTCCCTCTAGTTCTCTTCTGTTCCCTCTAGTTCTCCTCCATTCCCTCTAGTTCTCCTCTGTTCCCTCTAGTTTTCCTCTGTTCCCTCTAGTTCTCTTCTGTTTCCTCTAGTTCTCCTCCGTTCCCTCTAGTTCTCCTCTGTTTCCTCTAGTTCTTCTCCGTTCCCTCTAATTCTCCTCTGTTCCCTCTAGTTCTTCTCAGTTCCCTCTAGTTCTCCTCTGTTCCCTCTGTTCCCTCTAGTTTTCCTCTGTTCCCTCTAGTTCTCTTCTGTTTCCTCTAGTTCTCCTCCGTTCCCTCTAGTTCTCCTCTGTTCCCTCTAGTTCTCCACTGTTTCCTCTAGTTCTTCTCCGTTCCCTCTAGTTCTCCTCCGTTCCCTCTAGTTCTCCTCCGTTCCCTCTAGTTCTTCACCGTTCCCTCTAGTTCTCCTCTGTTCCCTCTAGTTCTTCACCGTTCCCTCTAGTTCTCCTCTGCTCCCTCTAGTTCTCCCACCGTTCCCTCTAGTTCTCCTCCGTTCCCTCTAGTTCTCCTCCGTTCCCTCTAGTTCTCCTCCGTTTCCTCTAGTTCTCCTCCGTTCCCTCTAGTTCTCCACTGTTCCCTCTAGTTCTCCTCCGTTCCCTCTAGTTCTTCACCGTTCCCTCTAGTTCTCCACTGTTCCCTCTAGTTCTCCTCTGTTCCCTCTAGTTCTCCTCTGTTCCCTCTAGTTCTTCTCCGTTCCCTCTAGTTCTTCTCCGTTCCCTCAAGTTCTCCACTGTTCCCTCTAGTTCTCCACTGTTCCCTCTAGTTCTCCTCTGTTCCCTCTAGTTCTCCTCCGTTCCCTCTAGTTCTCCACTGTTCCATCTAGTTCTCCTCTGTTCCCTCTAGTTCTCCTCCTGTTCCCTCTAGTTCTCTCACGTTCCTCTAGTTCTCCTCGGTTCCCTTCAAGTTCTCCATCTGTTCCCTCTAGTTCTCCTCCGTTCCTCGAGTTCTCCACTGTTCCCTCTAGTTCTCCCTCTGTTCCCTCTAGTTCTCCACCTGTTTCCCTCTAGTTCTCTCCTGTTCCCTCTAGTTCTCTCCGTCCACTCTAGTTATCCTAGTCCCTCTAGTTCTCCACTGTTCCCTCTAGTTCTTCTCTGTTCCCTCTGAGTCTCCTCTGTTTCCCTCTAGTTCTCCTGTCCCTCTAGTTCTCACTGTTCCCTCTAGTTTCTCCTCCTCCGTTTCCTCTAGTTCTCCACTGTCCCTCTAGTTCTCCCTACTGTTCCCTCTAGTCCCACTGTTCCTCTAGTTCTCCACTGTCCCTCTAGTTCTCCCTCCGTTCCCCTCGTTCTCCACTGTTCCGATCCTAGTTCTCCACTCGTTTCCCTCTTAGTTCTCTCCTTCCCTCTAGTTCTCCACTGTTTCCTCTAGTTCTCCTCTGTTCCCTCTAGTTCTCCACTGTTCCCTCTAGTTCTCCTCTGTTTCCTCTAGTTCTCCACTGTTCCCTCTAGTTCTCCTCTGTTCCCTCTAGTTCTCCACTGTTCCCTCTAGTTCTCCACTGTTCCCTCTAGTTCTCCACCGTTTCCTCTAGTTCTCCTCCGTTCCCTCTAGTTCTCCTCTGTTCCCTCTAGTTCTCCTCTGTTCCCTCTAGTTCTCCACTGTTCCCTCTAGTTCTCCACTGTTCCCTCTAGTTCTCCTCCGTTCCCTCTAGTTCTCCACTGTTCCCTCTAGTTCTCCACCGTTTCCCTCTAGTTCTCCTCCGTTCCCTCTAGTTCTCCACTGTTTCCTCTAGTTCTCCTCTGTTTCCTCTAGTTCTCCACTTTTCCCTGTAGTTCTCCTCTGTTCCCTCTAGTTCTTCTCCGTTCCCTCTAGTTCTCCTCTAGTTCTCCTCTGTTCCCTCTAGATCTCCACTGTTCCCTCTAGTTCTCCACTGTTCCATCTATTTCTCCTCTGTTCCCTCTAGTTCTCCTCCATACCCTCTAGTTCTCCTCTGTTCCCTCTAGTTCTCCTCCGTTCCCTCTAGTTCTCATCAGATCTTGTTGGTTCTCTTATGGTGTTTTCACACCTGCCTTGTTTAGTTCGGATGAATCGAACCCTGGAGCGTTTACTCCCTTGGTGCACTTTGTTTGGGAAGGTGTGAACACAACAATCGCAACCGGGTGCAGACCAAAACAACTGGACCGAGACCTTGTTGAAGAGGTGGTCTCGGTCCGGTTCCAAACGAACTCTGGTACGGTTCGTTTGTGTTGAGAACATGATCCAATCTCGATCCGACCCAACTGCGGGAAGCATCAGTGCTTAACCCTGAATTTCTACTGGATACGTGTCCGCTGCGTTATGCCCTGATCTGGTTTTGTTCCGCCATCCGGTAACCCCCATCGGTTGCGTTTTGAGTCCGCTTCGGCACAGTACGGTAGACAGCTGGTGTCGCGGTAATCACATGATCACTCGCGGCCGCAGTTATAAGTCTGTGTTATAAAAACAACACCAGGAAGTGTTCCTGACCAAAGGATTAGTAGAAGAGCTTGTGTTTGTCTCTTTTTTGAAATTTGTGTGCTGGTGTCGACACGGAGTGTTTTATTTTGAAAAGTAACCGGATGTGATACTGTTGTTGTTTCAGTGCTTGACTTCCTGTCTGCTCATTGCTAAATTCAGCTGAATTGCTGCGTTGTTTTCGAAAGTTGGACCAATTAGAGAGCAGTTTCCTCCTGCATCACACATTTTGGTCCGCTTGTACATGCTGCCGTGTGAACACAAACCAAACTCGAGGTAACATGCAACATCGTAAACAAGTTGGTCCCTGATTCGGACCAGAGCAAACGAACTATAGATGTGAAAACGCCCTTACTTGAGAGTGGCGACTCCTTCAGGTGTAGTTGGCTCGTTGAAGCGTCTCATGTACTCATGCATCTCCGGAAAACTCTTCTTCATGTAGTCCTCGGCGCTGCTCTCCCTCACTGTCCCAAAACGAAAACCCCATGATGGGTGATGCAGCTGACACACCAACAAAGAAGAACAAGAAGGAGGTGAAGAGGAAGAAGAACAAGGAGAAGAATTTTCATTTAATATATTTTTATATTATTTTCAATGTGACGGGTCGTTACATTGTTTTGAATGCACACAATTTGACAGACGAGGTCATGATTTAAAGTTTTCTTCACGTAATGTTTCATCTCGTTCTCAGACTTCCTTCCTCTTCCTCTTTCCTGAAGTCATAGTGACAGGACTTAAACACAGTGTTAGTTTGAGGAAACGTGTGGATTTGTCTCAATTGGAAATTGTTGGAAACATTTGTGATGATTTAAAAAAACAGCTCAGCAACATGAAGAACAAGGCTGAGCGTGTAATGGAGAAATCTGTTCTCTGGAGAAAGGAGCACACACACGCACACACACACGCGCACACACACACACACACACACACAAACACACACAAATGTAGGCACGCACGCACGCACATGCACACACGCACACACACAAATGTACGCACGCACGCATGCTCATGCACACACGCACACACACAAATGTACGCACGCACGCACGCTCATGCACACACGCACGCACATGCACGCACGCACGCACACACACACACATTTAGACAACATTCAGAAGGCATCACTGTGTTTTTCTGCTCTGTCAGTTTCTGCACATTCAAAATAAAAAGATAATCACACACAGATGGACGTCCATTTCCCCCCCCCCCCCCCCCCCGCCCCAATCTCCCAGCAGCCTCGGCTGTTGAAACAGCTTTTCATGCTTCAATCAGCTGCTGAATTAAAGTGTAATTAGGACGAGGCAGGTGACCCAGAGAACAAATTTAATCTGTCGCTATTTCAGCACAGGAAGCAGAGAGAGTGAACAACATGCTGGAGTCAGATTTTATGTTTTCATCAGTTTGACTTCTGTTTCCATTAAAACAAAATATATTGACCTGTTATTGGATCATCATTGAGTTTTCTTCCTGTCCTTCCTCTCTGAATAATGATCAATATCTTAACATAGAAGTTCATCACAGAGTCCTGATTGACTCCATCAATCGATTTAGTCATCAGGATCATTGATGATTGAATCCAAAGAGCTGATGAATGAGCTGATTCAATAATCACAGTGGCAACTGACTGCTGTTTGATGTTGTCACATCTCCTTCAGAAACATCAAACATATCAACACCACAGATCTCTCCACCCTGATCAGCTCCTACCCCAGCCCTCCCCCAGCATCCTCCCCTGCTGACCTGGTGACTCATTACAATAACTGTCTCTCCTCTTCCCTCAAGACCCTGGCTCCTCTGAAAACCCGCTCAGTCTCATTTAATCACACTGCTCCCTGGTTTACCCCTGACCTACGCCAGCTCAAAGCCACAGGCCGTCGACTGGAGCGACTGTACAAGAAAACAGGACTCACTGTACACAGTCAAATGTACTCGGACCACCTGCATCACTACAAGAACGCCCTCATTACTGCCAAATCCTCATACTACTCCAACCTCATCAACACCGGTACAGGCAACAACAGAGTCCTCTTTGCAACGATCAGCCACCTAATTCAGACTCCGAAAACCCTCCCACCAGACATATCCACCGATCAGTGCACTGCCTTCCTGGACTTCTTCAGCTTTAAAATCAATACCATTCACCAACAACTGGCCTCATCCTGCACTTCGTCAAAAGATCCAGCCTGGATGATCACCACTGGCCAACCTCTCATCAGCTCCCTCTCTGACTTCACCCCAGTATCAGAACACACCATCTCTGACCTCATCCACAAAGCCAAAGCCACCACCTGTCAGCTTGATCCTCTTCCCACCTCCCTCGTCAAAGCCTGTCTGCCATCCATTTCTCCCATGATCACCAACATAATTAACTCCTCCCTCACCACTGGCACTGTGCCCCCCACTCTTAAACTGGCTGCTATCACACCCATCCTGAAAAAACCTGGTACTGACCCAAATGACCTTAACCTTTACCGGCCCATCTCCAACCTCCCCTTCATCTCCAAAACACTTGAAAGGGTGGTTGCCGCACAACTACAATCCCACCTCGACACAAACAAACTCCATGAACCTTTCCAATCCGGCTTCCTTCCAAAACACAGCACTGAAACAGCCCTTGTCAAAATCACCAACGACCTCCTCTGTGCAGCTGACTCCGGACTTCTTACAATTCTCATCCTCCTCGACCTCAGCGCAGCATTTTACACTATCTCCCACACACTACTCCTGGACCGCCTGGCTGGCATTGGGATCACTGGTGCTGCACTCCGTTGGTTTACATCCTACCTCACTGACCGCCAACACTTTGTGCAAATAAGGGAACACAAGTCTGGGTGTTCGGGTGTTTCACTGGGTGTCCCCCAGGGGTCAGTCTTGGGTCCACTCCTCTTCATCATCTACCTCCTCCCCCTGGGCACAATCCTCCGTCATCATGGGATCCTCTTTCACTGCTATGCCGACGACACACAGGTCTACATCTCCTCCAAACCCAACGCCGCCATCCCTCCCACCTCCCTCAGCACCTGCCTCGAAGACATCCGGAGCTGGATGAGCAGGAACTTCCTGAAGCTCAATGGCAATAAAACTGAGGCCCTGCTCATCGGCTCCAAATCCACCCTCACTAAATCACAACACACCCCAGCCCCACCCATCATCATCGACGGATTCCCTGTACCCTTCTCCCCACAAGTCAAGAGCCTCGGCGTCATTCTGGACAGCATCCTCTCATTTGCACCCCACATCAAAAACATCACCCGGACTGCCTTCTTCCACCTCCGAAATATCTCCAGACTCCGCCCATCACTGTCCCAGTCCAGCACCGAAATCCTGGTTCATTCACTTGTCACTTCCCGCATCGATTACTGCAATGCCATCCTCACCGGACTCCCCACCAAACTCATCAACAGACTGCAAATCATCCAGAACTCAGCTGCCCGGATTATCACCCGCACCAAATCATCTGACCACATCACCCCTATTCTCATCCAACTTCACTGGCTCCCTGTACAATACCGCATCCACTACAAAAACCTCCTCCTCACATACAAAGCTCTCCACCATCTAGCCCCCACCTACCTCTGCAACCTCCTCCACGAATACAGCCCCTCTCGCACCCTCCGCTCAACCTCTACTGGACTGCTAACCATCCCCACACCACGCCTCAGTACCATGGGTGCCCGAGCCTTCAGCTGCTCGGCACCCAGACTATGGAACTCCCTCCCCCCACACATAAGACAGTCAGACTCCATCACAACATTCAAATCCAAACTCAAAACCCACCTGTTCAAACTGGCATACTCACTCTGACTGGTCACTGTGCACTACACCTTTCTTTTCCTTTTTTATATCAATGTTTGTTTTTAATATTCTGTGATATTATGTGGTGATATTACTCTGTGATTTTATGCTTTTATCCTATGTAAGGTGACCTTGGGTGACTTGAAAGGCGCCATCAAACAAATAAAATGTATTATTATTATTATTATGGTGATGACATCACCAGGTAGCAGAGGTCAGTACCTGCAGTCACCTGCATGTGTTGTTCAGAGACTCATGTGTAATCAAAGATCTGAAGTTCTCACCTTGGAGTCGTGGATCCCGGAAACCTCCTCGAAGGTCTTCTCGCCCACCATGACGGCGGCGAGGTTGGCAGTGTAGCTGGACAGCACCAGCAGGCAGAAAATGGCCCACAGGTTCATTAAGAAGCGACCCGTCCAGCACTTGGGCGTCTTGGAGGAGACGGTGCGTCCAAACAGGATGGCATAGCACAGGTTCAGAGCTGACGAGTACGAGAAGACACGCACCCTGTTGCGTCCGTGAGGCGTCATGCCGTACGGACTCTTCCACTCATACAGCGTGAGGAAGAGCGCTGTGATGTGCAACGCCAGGAAGATGCCCACCCACATGGACCAATGCAGAGGCCACATGAAGGCACCAATGGGTGCTGCTGTGTCCTTACTGCGCACCAGGATGCCCAGGCTGGTGGAGAAGAAGGGCGAGGTGAAGTCAATGACACGACTGCGAGCTGAGTTGATGCTGAAGGAGGTGACGGCCATGTCTGCAAGCCCGTTCAGGAGGTCGCCCACCAGCCCCGTCCAGCGTCCACCCTTCCACGCGCCGTACTTCCCGTCCCCGACAATGTAAAGGTCGAACTCGAAGCCCAGGTCCTCAGCAAGCTTCTCCAGCAGGTCGACGCAGTAACCATAGCAACACTTACTGTATTCTGGTGGCAGGAAGCTGCTGTTCCCGCCTGCCACTTCCTGGAAGAACCTCTCCAGATTCTCCGAGCTGTTGGTGCTGGCATCGAGGCAGTACTGCCCAGCCGGGCAGCTACCCTCATCGTCCACGTCCCGCGTGAACACGAAGGGATGTTCCACCAGCGTCACCACTCTCACCCGACTACCCAGCACCGGCATCCCAGCCCTCCAGCGCCCCCTGGTCCTCCTGCCCGTCCCCTCCGTCCTGTGTTGAGTTTTGGGTCCCTGCCACACCCCCTGCTCCTCCACCTGCAGCTCACCTCCCTCCCAGCTGCCCACCGTCACCCAGGTGGGCTGACCCAACGCATCCCGCCGCAGGCTCCAGATGTGGAACCGCTGTGAGGTGAGCACCTGAGATTGATTTTGATGGACCCGGACTGGACCCGTCAGACCAGAGAAAGACGTGTTGGATAGGAACCTACAGGACAGAATAAAACACAGTTAACTCTTACATTTGCCAGGGGCAGGGCCATCAAACTGTTTCCCGTCTAAGATGAATAACTGATGATGTCATGAATCATGTGACTTCTCTGTGACTTGTCACTTCCTATCATTCCCTGAAAACATCAGCTTCTAGTAAGGTGCAGAACAAAAATCCTAAACACATTATTACGACTGTGAATTAATAATTTTAGAATGATTGTTTTGTTGATCTCTGTTTCAGGATTCTGGCAGTAGGTTCAACTTCTAACAAGGTTTGTCAGCCAATAGTATAAGACCGTTGGTGTCACGTGGTATCTGAGTTTAGTCAGCATCAACTGTCTGTTAGTTGCCACTTTGTGGAAAGAAAAATAAAAAGCTAGCTAGCATTAGCAGTGCTAACACAAACTCGCAGCCACTTGAGGGGTCAGATAACTAGAACGACAGCAATGCAGTGATGTAAATTAGATCAATGAGATCAATAAAATCTTTAATGCTGACTGCAGCCCTTTCAATGACAAAGTCATTCATGGTTTAGTTTTCTGTAAATTAGGTTAAAAATAAGAGTCCAATTTGGATTTTAAACTAGAAATATTGACAAATAGAAACATTGAGAGTATAAACAGAAAGTTATCCTGAGAGCAGCAGTTCATCTCATTTAACAGCTTTCTAAGTAATAAATCAGATTGTGTTTCTCCTTTCTCCTCCTCCACTTTGCTAGAGACATTTATAACCAGTGATGCCGGTAACACGTTACTCTAATCTGACCACTTTTTTCAGTAACGAGTATTCTAACATGTTAATATTTCTAAACCAGTGATCAGATTAAAGCTATTTATTCAAGTCTCTGTGCGTTACAATTATTTTGTAATTTTCCTCAGTAAAAATATATATTTTTGCTTTCTTCTTGCATTTCAGGGATCGACGTCTATGGAGCCAGAACAGTCTCATAATGGATAAATGCACACAGAAAGGAATGAATGCAAGAAAAAGGACTCACAAATGTATTTGGGGAGTTGTGTATATATATATGACTCGATACACAAATGCATTTTCAATGCACGCATAAAATATGCTTCAATCCATACATAAGTTTAAAAGAAATTCACATATAAAAATAAGATTTGTAAACATATTTGTGACCACATGAGTGCCTCCCCACGAGGGGTTTTTAACTGACGTCATTACAGCGCGCAACAGATCTAGCCTATGGGGGCGGCCATGACAGATAACTACTTCCGCTGGCGGTGTTCTGTGTCCGGTTGCCTTGCAACTGCATGACTGACTGCTGCCGCTTAGCTAGCCCTAAACAGCTCGCGTTATGTCTTAAATGCTAAATTGTTTTTAAAATGAGCTCAGGTACAACATGTGCCGTTGTTGGTTGCCAAAACAATTCATGAAAATTGAAAGTTTTTTCAGAAACGTCTTGTGTAGAACATCAACAACTTAAACAAACATGTCCGTGCCCTGCGACCTACACGCCATGCTGAGGAAGGAGGAACGCTAAAATAACACTAAAATAAATATTTGGGTTTATGAATATCTTCCACAGTATAGCTACTGCATGACTTCCATAACCCGGCAATGTCTGAGCAGCCGCCTGTCTCCACGACTCCAATTTCCTTCAGCATTATCCAGCTGTATGTTTAGCTTGATTGACACTCTGGCTGGGCGCTACTGCTGCCTTCAGAAATATAAACTCGCTGTGTTTCTTCAACAGTACTTTCCCTATTTTTTTACTGTGCAGGTAGTTGTATGCTTCTCTGCTTTTGTAACTATGTTATTCTCCACCGTCAACACCTTCAGAAAATATAAGATAACTATGTCGATGTAGCTAACGTCGGGCTATTGCTTCATGTCATCTGCCCACTCCGTGAGAACTGATGGGTGAGGACTGTCCTCACGACTTATTAAAACATCCGTACTGTGTATCCACTTCCGATTTTTGTCCATTTTGTCCCTTTCTTTGTGTTAAAAGCCGTTATTTAGAGCAAGAATTTTAAGAAATTTTTTAAATTTAATTTAATTTTTTTTAAAGCTTTATTTAACTTTTCAAAAAAAAAAAAAGTGTTTTCAAAGGAAACATTAAATTGCATCTCTTTTCTCAATTATCAAAAATAAAATCTACAAGGCTTATTTAAAAAAAATATACATATATATATACATATATATAAATCAAATACAACAAGGCAAAAAAAGACAACAACAAAACAAAAAAACAGAATCAAGTAAATGCAAGGTCACAAATCAAGGCATCCTCTCTAATTGAGTCTCTTCTATGCCTGACACTCTGCACTGCGCAGCAACCTCTATCAGCCCACGAAATCCTTCATATTCATCTGCCAGTAAACTCAGGGCCTCAAAGTTCTTGTTCAACTCATTCTTAAAACACATCAATGAGGGTGATCTACCTTTCCACTTACAACAGTGTACGTGATATTTTCCTAAGATTATATTAATTAGATCAGACATTTTGGGGGGGACATTTTCATTGTATACCAGAACTTGATCCTTTTTAAAGGGTGTGATGTTATCTGTTTTATTTTTTAACCAGTCATGCATGGATTGCCAGAACTGGATCACTACCGGACATGAATAAAAAAGGTGCTCGATAGTTTCACTATCTGACTGACAGAAGCCACATGACTCCACCTCAAAACCAAATTTTCTTTTTAATGTGTCTGCAGCTGGATAATAACTATTGATAATTTTAAATTGTAATTCTTTTGCTTTTGGAGAGATTGGCCATTTCATATATTTAACATGCTTGCTTGAGATTTTTGAGTTGCTCTTGCTTGTTTTAATATTTGTAGCTCTAGCAAGATCATGAAAAATAATTTCTTTAAACTTGTTCCTTATGACTTTATTACTGCTTTTTTTATCTCCAATTTGGATTTGTCCAATTCGAATATCTGGCAAGATTATCCTCACTTCTGAATGTGAAAGTGTGTTTTGAATTTGTTGGATTAAGGGAGCTGGTACTGCATGACATATTTTACTGTATTCTCTATGAGAACACTGTATATCAAATTTATCTTTGAAGGAATCTATTTTCATGATCGACCCTTGATTATCCATCAGGTCAGCTACAAATATTATTTTCTTGTCATACCAAGTTTGTGTAAATAGAGTTTTTCTATTTATTGTGATTGTTCTGTTGTTCCATAAGGTGGAGCCATGCGGGCTAAAATTATGTGTAAATAACATTTTCTAGTAGTGTAATATTTGCTATTTAGCGCGAGCATGACAGCTACGCTAGCGTAAACACCGAGTTCAACCGGAAGAGCAAAGCCGGCTACCGCTGTGAACCATGGGTAAACTCCTAGATCCGTTGCGCGCTGTAATGACGTCAGTTAAAAACCCCTCGTGGGGAGGCACTCTTGTGATTGGATGTAAAGGAGTGAGATGTCTGATTGGCTGCAGATGACCCCCTTGTAGAAAAACACGCATTTGTGAATCGGAGTTGTGCTAGATGAGTCTCAAAAATCCGCACACAAATGCAGGGAGGTTTACAAATTAAAAACACTGAGACAAATGCGCGTTTGAAAATTCATATATCAATGTAACAACTTCCAAATATGTATTTGATGGAAATTGCAAATAACTGACGATTTGTACATTTGTGAATTTTTATTGCACATATTTAAAACAAGAAATATTTGTGTGCGCATCACAAATATGTTCACAAATCTTATTTTTATATGTGAATTTTTTTTTTTTTTACTTATATATGGATTGAAGCATATTTGTGTGTGCATTGAAAATGCATTTGTGTATCGAGTCATATATATATATACAATTCACCAAATACATTTGTGAGTCCTTTTTCATGCATTTATTCCTTTATGTGTGCATTTATCCATTATGAGACTGTTCTGGCTCCATAGATGTCACTTATGCTACACAAACACATTGAAACATTTGGAGTCGCAGCACAGTTCAGTTTACAGAGCGAGTCCCACCAGGTGGAGCTGCAAGCAAAGCCACGGCCCCGACTCCTGCAGGAGGTCCTCCACCACCCAAACAACACAAGCTGGACTTCAGTGCAAAACCAGTGAGTGGGGGAGAGTTGAAGAAGTTGATCTGCGGTGTGTTGTAGAGGAAATGCTGCCTTACACGGCTGACTCGCCCTCGTTTGGTGCAATGATGAAGAAGATCCTCCTGCTGTCACTGCCGTGCTCGTGTTACTGTTAAACATGCACTTCAATAAAGTGAGTGTTGATACTTTTATGTTGAGGCGGCGGAGGTGTTGTCTGCAGCTGCTGAATGTAACTAATAAAGTAACTTGTAATAACAAGTTCAGTAAAGTAACTTAGTTACTTTTTAAAGGAGTAATCAGTAACCAGATCACTTTTTCAAGGTAACTGTGGCAACACTGTTTATAACTTTCACTCAGACATGTTCTCAGAACACATGAGGCGCTGGAGTCTTTGAGGTGCGTTCAAGTGCAGCTTTTTGGTCGAGACACTGACCTTCATCACTGGGAGGTCTGATTGTTGAGTCTGGACACTAACAATAAAGCCAGTACTGAATGTCACTAGTCTGCTTCAGGGTTAGACAGATCCATATATATTGGATATACATTATATACTGTACATACATTATATACTGCACATACATTATGTACTGCACATCCATTATTTACTGTTCATACTGGTCCTGTTTTGAGACAGAGAGAGAGAGATGTTGTTACCGATAACAACAGCTGCAGCAACATGAGCTCCTGAAGATGATCTCTTTTTTTTGTTTTAAGATGAGATAAACTTTAAATTTTGTGTCAAATTTCAAAGAGGAAACACTTTTAGAGGAATTACCTTCCAAAAAGAAGAAAACAGACAAGAAAACAGAAGAACAGAGAGAGAGAAAGAGGAAGAGAATTGAAAAAAAGCTGCATCAAAAATGAGCTCCTGAATATTTCTCAAACTTGGACCTAAAAAGTGGGACATTTTACAAAAGAACCTCCAAATATTCTTCAGAAAGGACTCTAAAGAAGAGGTAACAAAATTAATTATCAAAACAGAAGAAAAAAATCTAATCTTTGGATATATATTTTATATTATTTTTCAAAACAACTAGCTAACTGTCAACTAGCTAGCTGTCAGGATTGGCAAGATGGAGTCCTAGTGTGAACACCTTGTCTTGTCAAGCTCCGGTGAAGTTTCCTGAATATCCGTCTAAAATACGTGTTCACCTGGTGAAACGTTATAAATGCGTGTGAGAGTAGCTCTATAATGAGCCTGGACGACTATTTTTCAACAAACAAACATCTCGGATGCAGGCTTTGGCAACGTGGGTTGGTGATGCCGAGACACGGATTTCAGGCGTGGAAGACACGACGGACGTGTTGCAGGCTAAAGTGACACAACTCGAAAAACAAATAACCGACATGGCAGACCATATAGATGATTTAGAGAACCGCAGCCGCAGATGTAACCTTCGTCTGGTCGGGCACGAAGGGAAAGGATGCAGTCACTTTGATGGAGACATGGCTCCCCTCATATCTCAATCTCACAACTAAAACTGGGAAGATCAAGCTGGACCGCGCTCACCGCTCCCTAGCACCAATGCCAGGCACTAACCAATGCGCCAGACCCATCATCATGAAACTTCACAACTTCGCTGATGAACAACGAGTGATGGCAGCAGCCCGGCGCCTTGCTACGGAGCCGAACCAGCCAGCGGACCGGATCAGAGTTTCCTTCTTTAATGATTATTCGGCGGCGGTGGCCAAGAAACGCAAGGCTTTTGACGAGGTGAAGAGTTGTCTGAAGAGGAAGAATGCGGATTATGTGCTTCTATATCCCGCTACGCTGAAGCTGTCTGTCAACTGCAAGGAGAAGAGATTTAACACACCGGAGGCAGCTGCGACTTACGTGGAATCGCTGCCCTAAATTTCTGTAACCACGGACTATTCCTTTCATTTAACATTGTCTCTCCGTCACCACCATTGTTGCAAGAAATCACTACACTCAGATCAGCACTGAACTGCCTTCTTACTAGAGATGCAGAGAAGAAAATGAAATATACTAGACAGAGGTTTTATGAGCATGGAGATAAAGCGGGTAAATGTCTGGCGTACTACGTTAAGAAGCGTGCAGCGCAGCACCAGCGCAGCTGTATCTGATGAAGAAGGCCACAAGGTACACGAAAATAAACTGATAAAAAACTGTTTTAAGCATTTTTACAAAAACCTGTACTCTTCCGATCAAGCTCCAGAGAGGGAGCAACTAATGCACAATTTCTTTGCTCAGTTTGACTTACCAAATTTGTCAGAAGAGCAGAAGACTGCCTTTAATAGTCCCATAACTAAAACTGAAGTGATCAAGGCTATTAAAATATTACAAATGGGAAAGTCACCAGGACTTGACGGCTTCTGTTGTGAATTATATGTATGTATGTATGTATATATATGATATGTTCAACCACTCCTTCACTGCAGTAGAATTCCCACAGACACTGAGGGAGGCCAATATTTCCTTAATTCTAAAGAAAGGGAAGTGCCCTGACTTTTGCAGATCCTACAGGCCCATAGCCCTCTTAAATGTGGATAGGAAGCTGCTTTCTAAAATCTTAGCCTCTCGTTTAGAAAATCTCTTACCAGTACTGATAAAGGAGGACCAGACAGGTTTTATAAGGGGTCGGAATTCAGCCACCAATGTTAGACATTTGTTGAACGGTCTGGTGCTTTCTCTCGATGCAGAGAAAGCATTTGACCGAATTGAATGGTCTTACTTACTGTATACACTGGGTAAATTTGGTTTGGGGGAGAACTTTATAAAATGATTAAAAAATATCTATACTAGTCCACAGGCAGCAGTCCTGACTAATGGGTTCAGGTCTGATTACTTCAACACTTACAGAGGGGTGATGCAGGGTTGCCCTTTCTCGCCCCTCCTATTCGCTTCGGCCATAGAACCACTTGCTGAGGCCATAAGGGTGACATCCTCAATACGTAGTTTAGAGATCGGACAGCTGTGTCATAAAATACCCTTATACGCGGATGATGTTTTAATCCTTTTGACTGACCCTGAAACATCCGTACCAAGCCTTATTGATGTGATTGACAGATTTAGTTGTTTCTCTGGCTATAAAATCAATTTGGCTAAATCAGAGGCCATGCCTCTTGGTACTCTTTCAACAATACCAACTACTGTTCCTTCCTTTCCTTTCAAATGGTCTCCCAGTGGGTTTGTGTACTTGGGAATCTTCATCACCCCATCCTTCGATCAACTATACAAAGCCAACTTTGCACCCTTATTTTGTAAAATTAAGCAGGACCTAGAGCGATGGACGTCACTTCCTGTTTCCTGGTTAGGACGTATTGCCCTGGTCAAAATGAATGTGTTGCCCAGGCTATTGTATCCTATCCAAATGATCCCTATCTTGTTTTCTAAAAGAGTATTGAAGGACATGAATGGATGGCTCAGCTCTTTTATTTGGAACAAGCGCAGACCTAGGCTTAAGATGGCAGCATTACATCTACCAAGTTCAATGGGTGGCTTGGACTTACCTAATATTAAAATGTATCAACTCTGTGCCCATTTAAGATTTGTAAACGACTGGGTTAAGGGTAAAACTTCAATCTGGTTGGATATTGAGATAGCATTATCACAGTGCGAACTAAGTGACCTATTATTTTGTAATAATTTTAAAGAAATTAAAACCTTTTGTACAAATCCTGTAACAATCAGCACTCTAAAAGCATGGCGGCTTGTCCGCCATCTCGAGGGAAGATCAAATATAACATCCATCTTTACCCCAATAATAAATAATCCTGCTTTTCCCCCAGGTTCTTCAGACCCCGGTTTTCAACAATGGTCTGATAAGAATATTAAATGTCTCAGTGACCTCTTCTCAGATAATAAACGTATGTCATTTGAACAGCTTACTAACAGCTACAAATTGGCTAAACAAAATTTCTTTCGCTTTTTGCAAAGAAGGCATTATATCATTCATAGCACAACCCTTATTGATCACCCTGAAATATCTGCTGTTGAGAAAATTCTGTTTCAACAACAGTTGAAAGTGTCTCTGAGCTCATTTTACCATGTACTTAATGGTTTTTCTACTACTGATGCGCAGGGGGTCAGAGGTGTGTGGGAGAAGGAGCTGTCTGCGACCATAGATGAAGAAAAGTGGGATACCATTTGGTCTCTTGCAAAAAGGATTTCAATTTGCACTCGGACAAGAGCAATACAACTTAAGATTTTACACAGATTACATATATCCCCTCACCGCAGGCACCTCCTCAACCGCTCTCTTTCCCCTTTGTGTCTCAAGTGTAAAACTGATGTGGGAACTTTAACTCATTGTTTCTGGTCTTGTCATAAACTTCAAAGATATTGGGTTGAAATTATAAGTGAAATGGAGAGAATTTTTCACATTAATATAGAAATGGATCCCATGTCCCTGATTCTAGGTCTTCCAAGTGACCGTCTAAAAACAGCAGTCAACAAAAGATCGCAGGGTGTGGACGTTTGCAGCTAGGAAAAATATTCTCTTGCAGTGGGTCAGTGACAAGATTCCCTCTGTCTGTGGTTGGCGTAAAATAATTTTTGAACTGATCCCTCAAGAATATCTTACCAACGTCATACATTACAGCGTAGATAAGTTCTACAGAGTGTGGCGCCCATTTCTGGACTATATCGGACCAGACCTTTCCACCATTTTATTAAAAGGACTGTTGTGCACTTGAACGACATTCGGGTACTGTAAGACTGACCCACTACCTCTTGTATTATGCCATATGTTCATCTCTCATATAAGAGCTGTTGTGTATGTTTTGTGATTGTTTTGTTGTGTGTCTAGTTTTTGTAGACACTGTTTTGTTGAATGGAAACAAAAACTGCAATAAAAACAATGAAGGAAAAAAAACAACTAGCTGTCAACTGTGTAACCTGATATCAACTGCTAACTTGGATACTACCTGCCAACGTTACCAACATTTACAAGGAGAAACTGCACTAAAGACGATAACAGAAGAATTATCCTATGAAGAAAAGAAGAAGAACAAACAAACCAAAAAATACTGCGTTTAAAGGCTAAAAAAGCAAAGAAAGTAAACAGTTAGCCTAGCCTCCTGTGGAGTAAACAAGTGATCGCCATGGAAACCGGTCAGAAGGCAGCTAACAGGACAGAAAGCAGGGAGGTTGGATACCCTGCTAAATGTAAGAGTGCAGCAGCTAGGGAGAAACACAAGGACAAGACACTACGGTCCTAGGTCCTCTTCACTGACTACAACCAACACAAAGAAGGAAGGAAGAAGAACAACCTCATATTCTTCACTGACTCCATCTACATTTGGAAAGATAGTCTGTGCAACAATTATGCATATGTATCAAGTGAGGGCATCGGCTCGGGAGGCAGATTAAAGATCTGTAAAGATGAACACCTTGACAAGAATGACCCTCTGCTCACCATCACTTACTACACCAAAGGAAAGATCATGGTCCAGGGGAATAAAACCAACCTGGAGACCTTTGAAGAGGCATTCTCTTTGTTAAAAGCTGAGGTGAACACCAAGAGGATCAATGTCCCCTCTGACAGTGAAGATGATGAGAGCCCAACAGAGAACCCAACCACCTTATCCATCTCTGCCCCTCCCACACCTGCCAGCTCCACCAATATGGAAGTTAAATCATGTCATTAATCAAGAGCATAGATTTTCAGTTTGAGAGCTTGATTTCATTCCTTTTCAGTGACACAGCTCCTTCGCTTTTACACTTTCGTGTAAAAGCATAATTACGATGAAAGAGGCACTTTTAAGATTTACTGTAGTTTTGTTTTCGGGCAAGCTAATTTACAATGGAGTGCTACGGGCACTTTTACGCTAGCATCATAGCTATTTTTAAAACACTAAGAAGTCTCGACACAACATGAAACTTTGCTCGTAGCATCACCAGGGTCTCTACGCATGAACACGAGCATTGAGAACATTGTTTGTGTAGACAGAGTTTACTAAAAAGAAGGTTTTTGAACAACTCATGTTAGCAGTAGCTAACATGAGTTGGCGCTACGAGCAAAGTTTCATGTTGTGTCGAGCCTTCTTAGTGTTTTAAAAATAGCGATTTTGATGGTAGCGTAAAAGTGCCCCCGCACTCCATTGAAAATTAGATTGCCCAAAAACGAAACTACGGTAAATCTTAAAAGTGCCTCTTTTGTTGTAATTATGCCTTTACACAAAGGTTTGACTCATATTCAATCAGAAATCAAGCCTCGGTTGCTTTCTGGCAAGAGTTTCACTTTAAGGTGCCGTCCAGGATGACACCCAGGATCCTTACCTGGGGTGATGGTGGGACAGTGGAATTGTTGATGGACATGGAGAAGGGGTTGTGCTTTGGTGGATCTGGTGCCAACGAGGAGGACCTCGGTTTTGTAACTGTTCAGTTTGAGGAAGTTGAGTGAGAACCATAATTTAATCTCCAGTAGGCAGTTGGATAGAGCTGTGGGTGGTAGAGTGGAAGTAGGCTTGGTGGAGATATAAAGCTGTGTATCATCAGCATAGCAGTGGAATTGGATATGAAATTTCCTGAGAATGTGAGAAGGTAAATAGTGAACAGGAGGGGGCCAAGGACAGAGCCCTGGGGAACACAGCTGGAGACTGGAGAGGAGGAAGATCTCTGGTTCTTGAGTTGGACAAATTGTGTGCGACCAGTGAAATAGGATTTCAGCCAAGCCAGAGGGATGTCAGTGATTCCAATGGAGGCCAGCCTGTCCAGGAGGATGTCATGAGAGACGGTGTTGAAGGCTGCACTGAGGTCGAGGAGAACCAGGATGGAGAGTAAACCAGAGTAAGTTGCAATCAAGAGGTCATTTGGATCTGCACCAGGTTTCTTGATAGTTAGAGTAATAGCAGCAGTCTTCAGTGATGATGGAACGACTCCAGAAGTCAGTGAGGAATGAATGATGTCAGTTATGAGAGAGGACAAGGCAGGCAGCCAGCTTTTTACCAGGTAGGTGGGCAGGGGTCTAACTGGATTTGAAGATGAGTCTGGTTATTTCGGAGACAGTGGGCAGTTTGAAACTGGCAAGTGGAAAGCTGATGGAAAATGTGGGCAGAGAGTGCAGAGAGGGTGTAGAGTTATTTGAAGCAGTCAATGTCTGGTGGATGTTTTCAATTTTGGCATTGAAGAAGGTGATGAAGTTGTCACAGTGTGCAGCTGTGAGTAGGTGAGGTGGTAGGGCATCCGGTGGATTCGGGATATTGTTGATGGTTGAGAATAGGGCTCTAGTGTTCCCATCCACTGTCCTGATTAAGGTTGAGTAGAATATGTGGTTTTGGCTTAAGAAATAGCATCCTGGTATTGGACTATGTGATTATGATGCATTTCTTTATGCACTGTTAGGCCGGTTTTGACATAAAGGCGTTCCCAAGCGACTGCCTTTGATTTTGAGCTGGCGTAGCGCTGGTGTAAACCAAGGAGGAGAGTGGGCCAAGGAAACAGACCTTGTTTTCAGAGATGCAAGAGTATTTATCAGTCGATGAAGTCCGAGATTGTAGTGGGATGCCACTTCATCTGTGGTAGATAAATTGTCTCTGCTAGGAAAATCATAAATTCCATTAGAGAGGGCTGACAAGTCAATATCTTTGATGTTTCGAACAGTGGTAGAGTGAGGCATGCTAGTCTTGGATAATCTTAGCATGTCATTAAAGGATATTAGTTTGTGGTCTGAGATGGGCAAATCTGAGGCATCACAGTTTAGGGGGGTTACACCAGAGCAGCAGATTAGATCAAGAATGTGTCCTTTGGGGTGTGTCGGAAAGTCAATATGTTGCTGTAGTCCAAAGCTGTCAAGGCATGAGGTAAAGTCCTTTGTAAAAACATTGTTGATGCTATCCCAGTGTATATTAAAATCACCTAACAATATTAAGTTAGGGGACACAGAACATAGGGTTGTTAGGAAGGCAGAAAATTCCTGTAGGAAGCCATTATTCGGCTTGGGTGGTCTATAGATAGTGCCCTTGATTTTTAGAGCAATGGACTCAAATGAGGGGTATACAGGCACTATAATGGAGGACACTTTCCATATTTGATTGTATAATATTGCCAGGCCACCCCCCTTTGGGGTTGTGATGAGTAGAGAAATGCAGGAGGAATAGTTTGATTAAGGTGTGAAAAATCATTAGGCTGCTGCCATATCTCAGTCAGGCAAAAGAAATCAAACTTACAGTCATTCAGTAGATCAAAGAGTCATGTATGTAGAGTGTCAGTACCTGGGTTGGCTCCAAGGGGGAACATGTGAGATACACAGTGCTGTGTGCTGCAAGAGTAGGTGGAGAGGAAGAGGGCTCCAGGTGGGGGGCGTGGCAGGTAAGTAGTCAATCACGCTGCGCAGCGTTCTGGATAGCATGCTGGAAGTTAGCTGCGAATACTGTGCTACCAGGACTGTTCGGGTGAAGTCCGTCAGAATGGAAAGGGAAGGACGGTTCCAGAACAGGTTGAAGTTGTCGATGAAACCAATGTTGTGGATTCTGCAGGTAGACTGAAGCCAGGTGTTCAGACTGAGGATTCTGGAGAAACGCCCAGCTCCATGGCTGAGAGTTGGGAGAGGTCCGCTGAGCCAGACATCCTTTCCACAGCTGTTTAGGAAGCTGAAGAGGGCATTAAAGTCCTTTTTAGTCAGCTTGACTGACTAGATGGTGAGAGAGAGCACAGTCGGATGGGAAGCTTATCGAGGATAACCAGCACCGTGGCTCCAGGAAAGCAGTGTGTGGCTGCGCAGAAAAAGCGAAACTTCCTAGTGATCGAGTCTCCTATGATGAGTGTGATAGGAGCGAAGAGACAACGAGGAAACGATGGCTGTGGGCTTTCAGTACTCTGTGTCCGAGCAGAGGAGTACTGTGGCTGTGTAGTAGCTACGTCCCTCGGGAAAGTATCAATAGCCGGCTTGATGTGAGGAAGAACATTAAAGCACCACATTACAGCATCCCTCAGAATGTAGCGCCGCGAGGAGGAGGTTTTGTAATGGGATGGGAGCTGCTGGTTCTGGCTCGGGCAAGGAAGGTCATCTAAGTGCGGCCAAGGAGGAGCAGCAGGTGTTGTCGTAAGGCGAAGGGTAGCTGCGGGCGTCGTTGTCAGGTGAAGTGGAGCAACAGGTGAAGGGGAGCTGCGGGCGTCGTCGTCAGGTGAAGTGGAGCAGCGGGCATCGTCGTCAGGTGAAGGGGAGCAACAGGTGAAGGGGAGCTGCGGGCGTCGTCGTCAGGTGAAGGGGAGCTGCGGGAGTCGTCGTCAGGTGAAGTGGAGCAGCGGGCATCGTCGTCAGGTGAAGGGGAGCAACAGGTGAAGGGGAGCTGCGGGCGTCGTCGTCAGGTGAAGGGGAGCTGCGGGAGTCGTCGTCAGGTGAAGTGGAGCAGCGGGCATCGTCGTCAGGTGAAGGGGAGCAACAGGTGAAGGGGAGCTGCGGGCGTCGTCGTCAGGTGAAGTGGAGCAACAGGTGAAGTGGAGCAGCGGGCATCGTCGTCAGGTGAAGGGGAGCTGCGGGCGTCGTCGTCAGGTGAAGGGGAGCAACAGGTGAAGTGGAGCAGCGGGCATCGTCGTCAGGTGAAGTGGAGCAACAGGTGAAGGGGAGCTGCGGGCGTCGTCGTCAGGTGAAGGGGAGCAGCAGGTGTCGTCGTCAGGTGAAGGGGAGCTGCGGGCGTCGTCTTCAGGCGAAGGGGAGCTGCGGGCGTCGTCGTCAGGTGAAGTGGAGCAACAGGTGAAGGGGAGCTGCGGGCGTCGTCGTCAGGTGAAGGGGAGCTGCGGGCGTCGTCTTCAGGTGAAGGGGAGCTGCGGGCGTCGTCGTCAGGTGAAGGGGAGCAGCAGGTGTCGTCGTCAGGTGAAGGGGAGCTGCGGGCGTCGTCTTCAGGCGAAGGGGAGCTGCGGGCGTCGTCGTCAGGTGAAGTGGAGCAACAGGTGAAGGGGAGCTGCGGGCGTCGTCGTCAGGTGAAGGGGAGCAGCAGGTGTCGTCGTCAGGTGAAGGGGAGCTGCGGGCGTCGTCTTCAGGCGAAGGGGAGCTGCGGGCGTCGTCGTCAGGTGAAGGGGAGCTGCGGGAGTCGTCGTCAGGTGAAGTGGAGCAGCGGGCATCGTCGTCAGGTGAAGGGGAGCAACAGGTGAAGGGGAGCTGCGGGCGTCGTCGTCAGGTGAAGGGGAGCTGCGGGAGTCGTCGTCAGGTGAAGTGGAGCAGCGGGCATCGTCGTCAGGTGAAGGGGAGCAACAGGTGAAGGGGAGCTGCGGGCGTCGTCGTCAGGTGAAGTGGAGCAACAGGTGAAGGGGAGCTGGCGGCGTCGTCGTCAGTTGAAGGGGAGCTGCGGGAGTCGTCGTCAGGTGAAGTGGAGCAGCGGGCATCGTCGTCAGGTGAAGGGGAGCAACAGGTGAAGGGGAGCTGCGGGCGTCGTCGTCAGGTGAAGTGGAGCAACAGGTGAAGTGGAGCAGCGGGCATCGTCGTCAGGTGAAGGGGAGCTGCGGGCGTCGTCGTCAGGTGAAGGGGAGCAACAGGTGAAGTGGAGCAGCGGGCATCGTCGTCAGGTGAAGTGGAGCAACAGGTGAAGGGGAGCTGCGGGCGTCGTCGTCAGGTGAAGGGGAGCAGCAGGTGTCGTCGTCAGGTGAAGGGGAGCTGCGGGCGTCGTCTTCAGGCGAAGGGGAGCTGCGGGCGTCGTCGTCAGGTGAAGTGGAGCAACAGGTGAAGGGGAGCTGCGGGCGTCGTCGTCAGGTGAAGGGGAGCTGCGGGCGTCGTCTTCAGGTGAAGGGGAGCTGCGGGCGTCGTCGTCAGGTGAAGGGGAGCAGCAGGTGTCGTCGTCAGGTGAAGGGGAGCTGCGGGCGTCGTCTTCAGGCGAAGGGGAGCTGCGGGCGTCGTCGTCAGGTGAAGTGGAGCAACAGGTGAAGGGGAGCTGCGGGCGTCGTCGTCAGGTGAAGGGGAGCTGCGGGCGTCGTCTTCAGGCGAAGGGGAGCTGCGGGCGTCGTCTTCAGGTGAAGGGGAGCAGCAGGTGTCGTCGTCAGGTGAAGGGGAGCAGCGGGTGTCGTCTTCAGGTGAAGGGGAGCAGCGGGTGTCGTCTTCAGGTGAAGGGGAGCTGCGGGCGTCGTCGTCAGGCGAAGGGGAGCAGCAGGTGAAGGAAAGCTGTGGGCGTCGTCGTCTTGCGAAGGGGAGCAGCAGTTGTCATCAACAGGCAAGGAGGAGCGGCAGGGGGGTCATCTAGATGAGCCAGTAGCTTGGTCCCAAACAATCGTGTCCTGGAGGATTGCACTGAGAGAAGCGATCTCTTTAGATTGTACGGATGCTACATCCATGAAGTTGGATAGCAGTGACTCTTTCTTCTGGAGTTCATCAGAGAGCCGTCGGATATCATCCTTGAGGTAAGAGATCTTTGTTTGCTTGCTGTAAACAGTCCACGCTGGGCATGGTTATCAATGTTGTTGTGGTTAGCTTAGCCGTGACGCTAATAAGCAGTACCTCAGATCGTTTTTAAATGAGCGTAGAGAGGTTTTTCAGTAGTCGTGTATCAGGCTGTATGTCTGCTCTATTGTGTGAATGGCAATCTTAGCAAGATAAACGTATCAAGAACAAGCACTTGTCAATTGTACTGGCTGGAGACAGACTAGAACCAGGAGCTCAGGAAAGAATTCAGGCTCTGCAGTTCTCACTCGTACAGGAAGTCAACCAGAAATATTACTCCTAATGAGAGATTATCACTCTTTCTATTGTGAACTTTTTGATCCCTGCAGGTTTTATATTTGTAAAACTGTTTCTCGTACATACGCAATTCGCAAGAGTTTTTTTTTTTTCTATGATCTTGTGAGAGCTATACGATAGGATCTGGCCTCTCATACATGCCTTAAAGGCCTCCCATATAAAAGCATGAGATGAGAAATTAATATTCGTTTCCATAAATACATCAATATGAGCTCTCATAAATCTAATGAATTCAGGGTCCTTCAGCATATATGATTTAAACCTCCAGGTAAAGGGATTCGATTGTGTAGCATCAATCTCCCAGGTCATTTTTATAGGATTATGATCGGACAATGTAGCTGATAGATAAGAGCAATCAGTGACCCTGGCAGCCATATTGTGGGGTATTAAAAACATGTCAATTCTGGAATACGACTGGTGAACATTTTAGAAGGATGAAAAGTCTTTAGCTTTTGGGTTAAGCTGTCGCCAAATATCACACGGTCCCAAATCCCTCATCCCCTGAGCAGTGCTGAAGCAGCCTTAGAGCGATTAACAGATCTTGCCGTGGATCCAATACCAAATTGAAGTCACCGCCAACCAAACAGTGCCCCTCGGCAGAACACAAGGTCAATAAAAAAAAGCAGGGTCGTCGTGGTTGGGGCTATATATATTAACAAGTGTAACCCTATTGGAGTTCAATTCACCCTTAACTAAGATAAATCTTCCATTACTATTTTTTTTTATTAATATGTATTCGAAGTGAAATTCTTTATTAATAAGGATGGCAACCCCCCTAGCACAATGCTCTCAATGCTCATGTTCATGTGTAGAGACCCCGGTGATACTACGAGCAAAGTTTCATGTTGTGTCATGTTGGGGGGGGGGGGGCTTTTATCAGCTTTATTGACAGAACAGCTGAAGATATGATAGGAAACAGGATGAAAGAGAGGGGGAATGACACGCGGCAAAGGGCACCCAGGCCGGGACTTAAACCCGGGGCCGCCGCAGCGAGGACAAAGCCTCTGCACTACCTGCCTGCTCTACCCACAGAGCTAAACGGCGCCCAGTGTCGAGCCTCCTTAGTGTTTTTAAAATAGCGATTTTCATGCTAGTGTAAGAGTGCCCGTAGCACTCCATTGAAAATTAGCTTGCCTGAAAAGGAAACTACGGTAAATTTGACCTCTTTCGTCGTAATTCTGCTTTTACATGAAGGTTTGACTCGGATACATTCACAAAAAAAGCCTAGGTTGACAAGTATGTCAGAATTTTTCTCCTCTTAATTGGAGAATTGATTACCCTGATATTTAAAGAGATTAAGTTTAGTTGGCTAGTCATACCTTAGTAACAGATGCGACTTAAGGGAGCCTCAGTGCTTACATATAAAATGAAAGTTAGGGGAGTAACAATGCTTTTAAGTGAAATCCATACCAAACCCCTATATGGGACCCGCCCATTAGTACCCTTAACACTAAACATCCCCATTTGGTAGGAAACTCTCTACACGACCTCTCTAGCAAATGTTATTCAGGTGTTGCTACATTTTTATCCATACCCAGTTTGTGTTGCTCAGTACAATGCAAAAAATGTAATGAAATAAAACAAAGTGAAATAATGATTATAGTAGTTAAAACAGCTCCACTTTAAACATTTTAGGTGTAAAATGCCACATGCAGTAATATAAAGAAATAGGCTATGTACTGTATACATTTTACTTTTTAAAGTGTTGGTTAGTGTTACAGTTTTCTGATAATACTTAGAAACTTTGAAGGCTTTGAATACAGAAGTTACATTTGTAATGGTGTATTTTCATTATTATTTGTGCAGTAAGTTAATTATTGCATGAATTAATTAAGATTATTGAGTTAGGTAATCGTAAGATTGCATGGAACAGATGATATAATATGCTGTTATAATCAATTGGATTCATAAAACCTGTTTTTAAAAACAAAAATCCATTCCATCATTTGTTTATTCAGGTTGAGCTTAGACCGAGGGCAGAGGATGACACCCACGCCAGCTCCAGCTTAAATTACTTTAAGCGCCCCAAGTCAGACAGTCACAGCCAAGAGGTTTTTTTTTCTTACCACCCTCAGAAAACGACAAAATACCTGACAGCACAGCGAGTGTTTAAACACAAAGATGGCACGGACAGAAAGTGGCTAACGTACTGTGAAGAGAACCATACGATACTGTGCTCTTAACACAACATCTAGTCAACATCAGTGCTATTGCTGTAATCTGGATGGTAGAGTGTCATGAGTCATGATTAAAGTACTGTGACACCCGTGCCAGGCGTTCCGCGTACCGATTGTTGTGGGCCGGCCGGGTCAAAGTCCAGGGCTGTTTTGTAGTCCAAGTCCGTCCCTGAGTGAATCTATTCCTTTTATCTCGCGAGGCGAATTATTTTCTCCTTGTTCTTAAAGTTGAGGAGCTTTGCGATCATGGGTCTCGGCCTCGGCGCGTCTCCTCTGCTGGCGGGGCGTTTTCCCAGGCCGTGAGCTCTCTCGCAGGTAATGGGGGTTGGAAAGTTTTCGATGCCATGGATTTCCCGTATGACTTGCTCCAAAAATCCCGCAGCATCGCGGCCTTCAGTGTCCTCTGGAAGGCCGTGTACGCGGATGTTTTTGTCCACTTTATCTTTGAGGGACTAGAACTCCTTTGTTTCCCAATGTGAGTGGTGGCATCTTTAATGTTGTCCTCATTTTCTGATATGTGTCCCTCTATTTCTTCGACTTGGTCAGCTAGTGTTGACATCGCCATTTAAATTTTAGAGAGTGAGGACTGGATGGAAGTTATTTTAGCATCGATCTGTCTTGGTATCTTTTCATTGCTTTCCTGAATGACTGCCATCACTGCATCAAGAGTAGGGTTTCCACCTTTAGGAGAGCCGGTCGCCATTTTGGTTGTGTGCGCGGGTCTGACTGTTTGCTTAGACAGCGGTGTAATATCCTTAAGACCCCTTAAGTTAGACTGTGCCATGTGCCACTACAAAGAGGCAATTCTTCCCTAAGTTTTTAGTATCATGGTTTTGAAAAGTTTAATGGAAAATAAAAGCAACTGTTGAGGTACGCCTGTGGACCTCATACTTGCATGTCCTCCCTCGCTGGCTGCAAACCAGAAGTCCTCCCAACAAGCTGTTTAAATTAAATCCTACTTACAAATGAGCCCCAGACAATGGAGACAAATTCATCATGGCCTTGAACTCATGACATATCAATATATGGCCAAAACCAATATGTCTCTACCAGAGATGATGTAAACAAGGCCACTGATGATATCAATATGATATTTCATAAGGCAGCTATAAAAGCTGACCTCATAAAACAAAAAGGGAAGCCTGTTAAAAGGCAAAATGCTGAGAAATGGTTTGATCAAGAATGCAAGACCATCAGAAAAGACCTGAGAAAAATAGCAAATGAAAAACATCGCCAAACAAACAACCCAGCCTTACGCATTAGATACAATAACATTTTAAGGATACATAAATGTACAATTAGGAACAAAAAACTAGATTATACCCACATGAAACTTGAAGATATTGAGAATGCCATTAATCCAAGTCAATTCTGGGACATGTGGAACAAGTTCAACACGAAGCAACAGACATCACCCATTCAAAATGGTGACATCTGGAAAGCAGTTTGAAAATCTATACAAAGACATACCAATAAATAGAATAAATTCAGATCAACATATTATACAAGAAAAACTCCAAATATTAGAAAAAACTATTAAAAACAACCAAACCTCCTTGATTTCCCAATTACTTGGGAAAAACTGACCACACAGACAAAATCTCTCCAGCCGAGGAAAGCTTGCGGTCCAGACAGCATTAAAAATGAAATGCTCAAATGCAGCAGCCCAGAGATGCAGGGTGCAGTGTTGAAGTTGTTCAATACTCTACTACAGTCAGGATGTTTTCCTGACATCTGGTGCTCATTCATAAGAGTGGGGACACATCAGACCCTAATAACTACCGTGGCATCTGTGTCAGCAGCTGTCTGGGTAAACTATTCTGTAGTATTCTCAATAAAAGAATACTAGATTTCCTTGAGGAACACTCCATCTTGAGCAAAAGCCAAATTGGCTTCCTCCCACACCGCACCACCGACCATGTATATACCCTTCACACCTTAATTAACAAACATGTACACCAAACAGAAAATGGTAAAATATTCACTTGTTTCATTGATTTCAAGAAGGCTTTTAACTCTGTTCGGCATGAAGGGCTTTATTACAGGCTCCTCCACTGTGGTATAGGGGGGAAAATGTATGATTTGGTCAAATCAATGTATTCGGAAAATATGTGTGCTGTTAAAATTGTAGACAAAGAAACTGAATTCTTCACCCAGAGAAGAGGTGTACGCCAGGGCTGCAGTTTAAGTCTGACTCTGTTTAACGTGTATATAAATGAACTTGCTGTTGAGTTGGATCAGTGTGCTGCTGCTGGCCTCTCCCTCCTAGATAGAGAGGTGAAGTCTCTGTTTCATGCTGATGACCTTGTTCTACTGAACAACGACCACAGCAACAGCTGGACATAGTAGAAAAGTTCTGTCAGAACTGGGCCCTGGCAGTAAATATGAAGAAAACTAATATCATGATCTTTCAAAAACACCCCAGATGTCAGGAGAACAAACACCAGTTTACCATAAATAAGTGAAGTCTGGGGTCCATCAGAGCTATACCTGCTGGGACAAACATTCAACAGAATCTTTACATGCAGAATTCTGCAGATACGTCTTACACGTACACAGAAACACACTAACAAATGCATGTAGAGCAGAATTAGGCAGATACCCACTTATAATCAACATTCACAAGAGAACACTCGACTTTTTAAACCACCTGAAATCCAGCCCCCTCCAAACTCAGAGCTGAGCCCAGAACAGAGTCCACTGTGTCAGCTGGTACTGAGGCTAACTGCCCCTCTCAGACAGTCTGACCAGCCTCACAACAACACTGCTCTCCAAACACCAATCACAGTCAAGCTAGTTATAACACAATGTAAAGAAACCTATCTGGAACATTGGAAAGAAGAAACTAAAAGCCAAAGTAGATTAGAATGTTATCTGGCCCTAAACAGAGATTATGAACCAGCAGAATATCTCTCTACTGTCAGAGATAGAAAGCAGAGACCTGAGAGAGATCCTGACCCGGTCCAGGCTCAGACAGAACCTGACCCGGTCCAGGCTCAGTGACCACAAACTGACAATCCAAACAGGAAGACACAAACAATCATGGCAACCAAAAGAAAACAGAGCATGTGGTCACTGTTGGACAGGTGAGGCTGAGACAGAGATGCACTTTCTCCTACTATGTGAAACATTCAACAAAACATAAAAACATTTATTTTAACAAATCAGCTCTATAATCTCAGATTTCAAAGAGCTGAATGACCAATCAAAACTAAAAATACTCCTGGGAGAAGGAGACAGGGCACATCTGCTGCCCAATATATATCAGCATGCTGCAACCTGAGGGACAGTGAGTGACCCACACACACAGACAGAGAGCTTTAGGGCTCTATCTTGCACTCAGCGCAATTGACTTTGTACACTGGCGCTTGTGTAATTCCTATTTTGCATTCGACGCACATTGGAATTTTCCCTCCGCAGACGCACGTCCTTAAATTAGGGAATGAATTTGCGCTCCTGGGGCGGTTCAGCAAAAAGAGGAGGCGTGTTCCGGGGCAAACGTTCACTGGTGCTATTTTGTCGTTTCAGAAAACAATTCCGCCACAGACCAGGAAAACCCTAGTCTAAAGTCAGTGGCGCTTATTCAGATGCTATTTTAAGGGCGCATGCTTGACCATAATGTAGCGTGTGCTCAACGTGCATACACTTTGCTTCTCTCATCTACAAGGAAGCAGTTCCCATTTTTGCAAACCATACAAAAGAAAGTTGAAAAGATTTAAACAGAAGAACTAATTATTTTTTCCTCTGATATGCGACGTGCCCGCTGTAGCCGTGAGGGTCCGGGAGTGGCAATGCGCGATGTGCTCCTACTGAAGCGGGTGGACGGAGATGAGTGGGAGGAGGAGGAGGAAGGAGGAAGGTGCACAACAGGGGCAGGTAGTGCGTTTGGAGACTTGAAGCGATGCGCCTGAGAGGCCGCAGCAACATCGCCACCCGGTCAAGACGGGCATTAATACCTTGCCGCATCCCGGACAGTGCGGTCCGGTCTGACAATGCCACCATGGCGTGTAGTGGGTCTGGATCCTCTGCACCTTGGTGTTTGCGCTGCTCCCTCATCAGCTGGCCGCTGCGCGCTGCTCGGCCCGTGCGCACTGCTCCCGAGGCCCGGTGCGATGTCCTGGGGATGCCAGCCGTAGAAACAATTGTGGCAATTTCCTCCCACGCCCGTTTAACCAAAGCTAATTTGGATGGGTTTCTCCCATCCCATACAATTCCACTTCCCGGTCTTTTACAGCCCTGACGAGAACGTCGGTCTCCTCGGCGAATTTGCCAGGCGCATGCCAGGAGCTGGCATGCGCCTGGCAAATTCGCCATTGTAATAGCAATTCACCGTGGAACAAGCGCGCCTGCTTTTAAAGGGAATGTGAGATGACGCTCTGATTGGATTATTGCACGTTACGCCCAAACCACACCTATGACTAATGTAGCTACTTCAGACCAACCCATCTTAGATTTGCGTCGGGCGCAAGAGTCATTTATCCCGCCGGCATAATAGCAACAGCGCCTGAGATCCGCCCACAAAGATACTTGCGTTTTGCGTTTGATACTTGCATTTCAGATCGTTAAGATAGAGCCCTAAGTCTGTGTAATTAATCTCCTCATGAATAAAGTTTAACCCTCCAACGTTTATACTGAATAAATATTAATATATAGGCTCCTAGTGTGTTTGTGTGATTCATCATGAACATTAATTTTCTTCACTGATCACAACCAGAATATTAAAATCCATTTTAATCAACTGGAGACAAACAAACACTTATGAACATGCTCTGAACACACAAACATGTTTTTTAACGTTTGAAATTTCTGCTGTCTGAAACATATTTCATCTTTTCTACAAGAATCACAGACAGAGTGACAAACATGATGACAACATTGAAAAAATAACAATAATTATGTTGTTTTCTAGAATATAATAACAGGCTGCTCTTACCTGGACAGGTACTGTCCTGATGACGGCACCTCGTGTTTGTTGGGTTTGTCATAGCAGTTCACCATGTTCTGAATCAGGGCCAGGTCTGGTCTCACCACGGTTGCCGCGGCGACAGCCCTGGTGACGAGCTGCAGGGCGTCTCTGATGTAGAAGTCGAGCGGTTTCTTCTCCACCTCTCCGTAGGCCAGCAGGCCGAGCGGCAGCCCGATGGCATGCAACGCATCAGGGCTGAGTGGCTGGCCAAGCACCCAGTGCACCATGGGTAACGTGAGGCCCAGGTCCTGCGCGCTGCGAAGCACCGCTGCTGCACACAGCGGGTCGGCTCCAAACAGCAGCACCGACGCCGGCGAGGGCTCATTCTGTGTGGAGAAGTGTCGGGACAGGAAGTCGTGGATTTGAGTGTCATCATGTGCTGACTGAGTCAGGTTCAGGATGGCTCGCAGGTGCCAAGTGGCCCCGCCCTCACCATCCCAAAATTCACCACTCCCGCTCTGACCTCCGAGGAAGTGCAGGAGACCCCGAGACTCCTCCCAGCCACGGCACAGGACCGCAGTACCTTCCCTCCAACCGGAACGCTGCAGAACAGTCAGCAGCAGGTTGGACAGACCAGACTCTGGAACCCCCATCACCATCTGCAGGTGGAACCGATTCTACACAGAACCAGGACCGAGGACCAGGGGGAGGACCAGTGGGAGGACCACAGGGAGAACCACGGGGAGGACAATGGGGAAGACCAGCGGGAGGACCAGTGGAAGGACCAGGGAGAGGACCGGGGGGAGGACCGGGGGGAGGACCAGTGGAAGGACCAGGGAGAGGACCAGCAGGATGACCAGGGAGAGGACCGGGGGGAAGACCAGTAGGAGGACAAAGAGAATATATCAGAGTGGAGACAGGTGGAACATCAATCAGAAATCCTTGTGTCCTCTAACCAGAGGAGACAGTCACATTAATTATTAAAACAGAATCACAGAACTCATGAATTAAAGGTACCAACAACATTTAACTTTTTACATCATTTATTGATTTAATCATCATTTTTTAAGACTGTTGGGCTGAGACGTTTTCAGGTTCTTTCAGGTTTTGTGTAAATGTTTCAAACGTGAGTGTGCAGCATAAGAACAGACGGTTCTGGAGGGTTGTGACGAATCACACTGAATTCAAACATCAAACGTCTGAATAAACAGGAAGTGATTCAGAGAGTTTGTTCTGTCCTCAGACTGACTCTGCACGGTTAAAGTGAGAGAAGCTTCAGGCTGAACGTCGTCATCAGTTTATCATCAAAGAAACACAATAAATCAACAGGGAGACACACTGACGTTCGGGCTGAAGACTGAAGACTGAAGACAAACAGCTAAAACCATCTGAAGCCTGCAGTTAAAAACCAGGCTTCAGCTTCTTTCTTTCTATCTGTTCAGATTAAAAAATAAAAGCAGGAGGAATGTCCGAGGGCAGGGTGTTAATGAGGTCATCATTTAATAATGATAACCATTTTAATTAGCTGAACTCACAGAGGAGCTGGAGTTTATCTGAAACAAAGTTTTTACTTCTGGTACTTTTTGTTACAAGTTCCAACTTTGTGTTTCTGAGTTTGGTGTCTGTTTTGATGTTGTTGTCCAGTGCTGTGGGTTACAAAGTAACGCGTTAGAGTACTCTAATTACTTTTTTTCGTGTAACGTGTAACGTAACGCGTTAATTTCGTGCGTCAAGAAATCATTAACTTTGTTATTTTTTTTTTTAAAGTAATCCGTTATTTTAAGAATTTCTCCCGATAAGGAAAGGAAAATCCCGACTGCAGCCTGCTTTCTGTCAGACAGTACTGTGCCACCTGCGGATCTGTCAGCGGAGGCGCAGCACTGTGATGCGTCTGTGCCCTGCTGCTGACCTACGTTACCTGTGTGTGTGTGTGTGTGTGTGTGTGTGTGTGAGTGTTTTTGAAGCTTTTGCATCGTGGAAGTACGCACATTATTTTCAATTCGCCAGCGAAAAGGACAAGAACAACATAACGGTAAAATGCACACTCTGCGTTGGTGAAAAGCTTCTGTCGACCGCAAAAAATTCCACTTCAAATTTAAAAAAACATCTTGTATCCAAGCACCACTCTATCACCCTGGTAGCAAAGCCTGCTGAGGAGGAGGACGACGACGGTGGTGCACCAGCTTCTTTCCTGTTATTGTTATCCTGCAGAGTTAATTTGGTTGTTTGATGGTAACGTTGTAACCTAATTAACTGCTTTCCAAAGCAACTATACCCAACACTGTTGATGTCTTCTCCCTCTCCACTCTCACAAATAACTACCACAATCAAACAGAAACAGAAATATGAATGCTGAGCTGAGATCATGACAGCTTGTAAATGATATGTTGCACTGTGCATCTCTAATCTAATAATCAATATCAATTAATCAGTGCAGATCTCATCCCAACACATTCCCAGACTTCATCTCAGCTTGTCGTTGAGATTCTATCAGTCCCTGCCTGCCGTCGCTCCACAACTGTTTGATATCATAATAGTTATAAAGAAGTCTTTAAACAGACTGAATAAATGTATATTTGATGTCAGTGCTTCACTTTCATCACAGTTTCATCATCGTCTCTTTGTGAAGTTGGTTTCTGTGACTGAAGGATTAAACTGTGAGATTCAGCAGCACGATGAAGGTCATGTCGAGTTTCTCTGACATGAAACCAGTGTTTCATTCTGTCGGTAAATAAATCGATTCTCTGAACGCCGGCCTCGCAGAGGCCAGCCAGCCATCAGCCAAACTGCAGCTGACACTCAGCTAACAGGCTGCAGTCGCTGAGATGAGACTGAAATTGTACTGCCACCACCTCCCCCTCCTCCAGCTCCTCCTCATACAGAAGTATCTGCTGGCATATCACCAGATTTCAGAGCAGCTTCTTGACTCCTGAACTCATCTTTGTTTTTTTCTCTTATGTTACGTCCCTTGGGCCATAAAAGCACTAATCTTCATTTTATGACCCAGGTGTTGTTAACCTTGCCTCACTTCACCTAATGTCGCCTAACCTCGCTTTGCCTAACCTCACTTCGCCTTGCCTCACCTAACCTTGCCTCGCCTAACCTTACCTGGCCTCGCCTCACCTAACCTCGCCTTGCCTCACCTAACCTTGCCTCGCCTAACCTCACCTGGCCTCGCCTAACTTCACCTGGCCTCGCCTAACCTTGCCTAGCCTAACCTCACCTGGCCTCGCCTCACCTAACCCTGTCTCGCCTAACCTCACCTGGCCTCGCCTCACCTAACCTTGCCTCGCCCAAACTCACCTGGCCTGGCCTTGCCCAACCTCGACTGGCCTTGCCTTGCTTAACTCCCCCTAACCTCGCCTAACCTCGCCCAACCTCGCCTCACCTTGCCTTGCCTAACCTCGCCTAACCTCGCCCAACCTCGCCTCACCTTGCCTTGCCTAACCTCGCCTCGCCTAACTTCGCCCAACCTTGCCTCACCTTGCCCTGCCTAACCTCGCCTCGTCTTGCCTCACCTAGCTTAACCTCGCCTCGCTTTACCTCACCTCGCCTTGCCTAACCTCGTCTCGTAAGATTGCGTATGATTTTCTCTGCAGCAAGTTGCAATGCATTCTAGGAAATTTTATTTAATGTGAGGCAGAATCTGAAGCGGGAACAGGAAGTGTCAAGGAGACACTAAAAGTCTAGGACAAGTTAAAACCTGATTAAGATGAAGAGAAGGATGAGAGTGAAGAGCAGGATGAAGAAGAGCAGGATGAAGAGCAGTATGAGGAAGAGGAGGATGAAGAGCAGGATGAAGACCAGGATGAAGAAGAGGATGAAGCAGAGGACGAAGAGGAGCTCTGTAACAGAAGAACTTGAAACAGTTTGTTTGTGTCGACTGAAGCAGAATCGTTTCCTGAAGTCAAAATAAAACCAGCTGACTGTTTCACATTTTTACAGTCCACCCTCTGGCTGCTCCATCCCAGAGCATCCTGGGAAATGTAGGAAGTCACTGGGTGAAGCAGACCTGATGTTTTTGGCAGCAGTAGTCCTCTGAGAGAGACTTCCTGTCGCTGACTGGATTCATGATTTATGATTTACTTCAACGAGTATATGAGTATAATAAAATATATAAAATATATGATTTATATTTATAAATTAACTGTTCAGAGACTGAAAGATGTTTCTCTCTCCTGAAACTCGTTCACACAAAGACGAGGACATCTGATTCACTGTGACTCCACATCATCTACATAACATGTGTTACATACATCAAGTCTGTACCTATCTCTCTCTCTCTCTCTCTCTCTCTCAAACACACACACACACACACAATCACAGAATAACCGTTTTATTTCTCTGATTCACTAACATTGCTGTTACTGTAAGGCCATGGGATGAAGGGAGTCACATAGTTAAAATAAAACTGGGTATAAAGGAGGGCAAAGAAACAGGTAGTGGTAAATCAAAAACGACTTTAATTATGCCAAAAAAAACCAAAAACAATCAAGTCAACCAAGATGCTATTGTCTTAAGAAAAACTGCAGGATGTAGCTCAGGCTCTCTGGCTCCTGCATATCACCGCCCCACTGGCATCAGCAGCACTACTTTATACCACTTGGTAAGTGGCACGTAGACTCAGGTGTGGTGCTCCACACACTGGCGAGGAGGAGGGGGAGTACTGAGAACCTGAGGACTGAACCTGAGGACTGAACCGGATCAAAATCAGAATCAGAATACCTTTGCTGAGAGATGGGCTATGTGTAGAGTTTATTTTGCACAGTGAGGTCCTACTGGGAGCAGAGCTGGTTGTAGAGAAAACAGGAAGGAAGGACCTGCGATACCTCTCCTTCACACATTTGTGCATCAGTCTATCACTGAAGGAGCGGCCTGGTGCTGTGACAGTGGCCTGTAGGTTGGACTCCTTCACCAGCAGCGATGACAGCTTGTCCATCATCCTGCTCTCTCCCACCACCTGCACTGGGTCCAGAGGATCCCAGGATGGAGCTGGACTTGCAGGTCGTAAGAAGTTTATCCAGTCTCTTCCTGTCTGCTGCTGAGATGCTGCTGCTCCAGCAGACTACTCCATAGAAGATGGCTGATGCCACCACAGAGTCATAGATGGAAGTCAGGAGGTCCTCTGCAGTCCAAAGGACCTGAGCTTCCTCAGCAGATACAGTCTGCTCTGACGTTTCTTGTATGTAGCTGCAGTGTGATCAGTCCAGTCCAGTTTATTGTTCAGGTGAACTCACAGGTACTTGTAAGATGTCACCATCTCAATGTCCATTCCCTGGATGTTCACCTGTGTGCAGGGTTGTTTGTGCCAGCTCTTTGGTCTTCCCGGCGTTAAGCTGGAGGTGGTTCTGCTGGCACCAGTCCACAAGTCCTGAATAAGTTCTCTGTAGGCTCTGTCATTCCTGTCCTGATAAGGTAGACGATAGCAGAGTCGTCACAGTGTACTGGGTGAACAGGAAAGGGGCCAGAACTGGTCCCTGTAGGCCCCCGTACTGCTGTGTCTGACAAACAGTCCCGAGTCCTCACATACTGCGGCCGGTTGGTGGGGTATTGGACCAAAGAGCTGGCAGTGGACCTTAGGAAAACCAGGAAACCAGTGACCCCAGTTTCCATCCTGAGGCATAACGTGGACTACACTACAAATATCTGGGGGTGTTCATCAACAATAAACTGGACTGGACTAAGAACACTGAAGTCCTCTACAAGAAGGGACAGAGCCGCCTCTATTTTCTGAGGAGGCTCCGCTCCTTTAACATCTGCCGGACTATGCTGAGGATGTTTTATGAGTCTGTGGTGGCCAGTGCTATTCCGTTTGCTGCTGTGTGCTGGGGCAGCAGACTGAGAGTAGCCAATGTCAACTGACTCAACAAGCCGATCAGGAGGGCCAGTGACGTTGTGGGGGTGGAGCTGGACTCTTTGACAGCAGTGTCAGACAGGAGGATGCTGTCGAAGGTGCGGGCGATACTGCAGCATGTCTCTCACCCTCTCCACAACGCTCTGGTCGAACAGAGGAGCACCTTCAGCCAGAGACTGATTGCTCCCAAATGCATCACTGAGCGCCACAGGAAGTCATTCCTACCTGTGGCCATTAAACTGTACAACTCCTCCCTCTGATGATAAGACTCAAATGGCTATATATACAGTCATGGACAAAAGTATTGGCACCCCTGGAACCTTTCTAGAAAATGCACCATTTCTCACAGACAAGTGTTGCACTACAAATGTTTTGGTAAACACATGTTTATCTCCTTTAAGTGCATTGGGACAACACAAAAAAGCAGGAGAAAAAAAAGCCAAATTTGACATAATTTCACCCAAATCTCCAAAAATCAACTGGACAAAATCATTGGCACCCTATTAAAACTGTGGGTAAATAATTTCATTTCAAGCATGTGATCTTCGTTTAAAGTCACCTGTGGCAAAACTGATCACACTGTGGAAAGATATCAACAATCTCAAGGATACAAGTCAATCTCCAGAGATCTTAAAGTTCTTTGTCAACTGTGCGCAATATAATCAAGAAGTTTATTACCCATGGAACCGTGGCAAATCTCCCTGGACGTGGACGGAAGAGAAAAAATTGATGAAAGAATGCAACGCAGGATAGTTTGAATGGTGGATAAACAACCTCAATCAACTTCCACACAAATCCAGGCTATCCTGCTGACTCAGGGTGCAACGGTGTCAGCTCGAACCATACGCCGTCATCTGAATAAGATGAAGCGCTATGGCCGGAGACCAAGGAGAACCACACTTCTGACACAGAGGCATAAAAAAGCCAGACTGCAGTTTGCAAGAATCCTTGCAGGCCTCAGGGAAACTATCAACAAGTAGGAAACTTGTTGATGGTTTTAGGAAGCGATTGGTTTCAGTTATTTTCTATAAAGGGTGTGCAACCAAATGTTAATTTGAGAGTGCCAATGATTTTGTCCAGTGGATTTTTGAAGTTTTGTGTAAAATGATGTAAAATTTGGCTTTTTTCTTCTGCTTTTTTGTGTTGTCCCAATGCACTTAAAGGAAATAAACATGTGTACACCAAAACATTTGTAATTGCAACACTTTTCTGGGAGAAATGGTGCATTTTCTGAAAAAGTTCCAGGGGTGCCAATACTTTCGTCCATGACTGTATGTATATATTTATATATACGTGTATATTTCCCATACCATATATATTGGACTGTATATCTGTGTATACTTGGAGTGGTCATTGAACACTTGAGATTATCTACATAATTTTTTATTTTATTGGCTCATATTTCATTTATATCTTTATCTCTTGTTTCCATTCATGGTATATTTCTATTTTTCACTTTGCACGGAGCATCTGGAACAAAAACAATTTCCCCCGGGGATTGATAAAGTATTCTGGATCTGAATCTGAATCAAGGATCCAGGATGTGAGGTGGTGGTCCACCTGTGAGCTCCAGCTTATCCTCCAGAAGTGCAGGCTGTATGGTGTTGAAAGCACTGGAGAAATCAAAGGACATGATCTTCACAGTGCTTCCAGGCTTCTCCAGGTGAGACAGTGATCTTTTAAGGAGGAAGATGATGGCATCATCCACTCTGATGCCAGGTTGAGGGCAAATTTGAGTGGGTCCATAAAAGGAGGGCGGAGATGGACGAGGACCAGCAACTCCAGGGTCTTCATCAGGTGTGCAGTGAGAGCAACTGGCTCAAAGGAGTTCAGGATCAGTTTTATTTGTCTAAATTCTGGTTAATCTTCGTACCATCATGAAATGTGTTTCTGATGAGAAATCTTGTGTTTTCTTTGCAGCTGTTTTTCCTCCACCCTGGTGGAAAAATATCATTAATGTAAGCATGGTTTGAGCTGCTAACCGAAGATTTTTCTGTAATAATGTGAGCTGACAGAGGAGCCGCCGGCTGCTTCACTCTCTTTAAATATTAAAGAGCAGTTTGTCCTGCTGTAAATATGCTCTCATTACTCTGAACCCTGAACCAGTGAAACCAAGCAGCGCTCCTCTTCATCACAACACACTCTGCACTCATCATGCTCATGATTTATTACGTCCTGCAGCCTGGTGGCACTAAAGGAATGATTAGTCTAAGGAGTTCATCCTCTGAGGAGCAGGGCAAGCTGAATGACAGGATCAGAGGTTTGATGCTGTCAATTTGTTCTAAATACAATAAAAATGTATTTCCAGCTGAACTCAGAGCTGACCTGAGGACCTTCACAAACCACATCACTGCCTCTGGGACGCTGAATCAAGTGAGTCCAGACAAGAGTCCAGGAAGCTCTGAGAAACATCAAAAGACATAAAATATACTGAATATACAAACACATACAGTGCCTATGAAATGTATTCACCCTAGGGCTGGGCGATAAAACGATTTAGATCATTTTCATGATAAAATGTACCACGATAACAATGATACATTTTATGACCTTTTTTTCGATAAAGGATTTTTTTTTAATATGTTTTTCTCTACCTATGTAGTATCTGACAAAAAATGAATGTATTTTATAAACAATAATTAACCTCCTGCTTTGTTTTGGGTTCTGTCCTTAGGAGAATAATCTTAAAACTGTGAATTCAACATTATTGTTATTGTTGAATATATATTGTACTAATTATCGACATCGATCAATATAAAAAAACATATCATGATAACATTTTTGGCCATATCGCCCAGCTCTTAGACACTCCCTTGGATGTTTCTCCCCTTTCTAACTTTAATAAATGAACTCAATATTAATATAAGGTCCCTGAGATGGGAGATACTCAACTGTAACAAAGCTTTATGGGAGAGTGGCAAAGACAAGCCATTGTTAAAGAAAACTCAATAAATCTCCACTAGAGACTTCAAGGTCCAGTGGAAGAAGGTTCTTTGGTCTAATGAGACCAAAACTGAGGTTTTTGTCCATCAGACTAGATGCTATGTTTGGCGGACACCAAACACTGCACATCACCAGCAACACACCATCCCCACCATGAAGCAATGTGGTGGCAGCATCATGCTGTGGGGATGCTTCTCAGCCGTGTAAGGCTTGAAAGGTAGAGGGTAAAATGAATGCAGCAAAATACAGTAAACTCCTGGAGGACAACCTGATTCAGTAGGAGAAGATTTATTTTCCAGTAAGACAATGACCCAAAGCAGACAGAGAAAGCTATGTGGAAATGGTTTAGAGACAACAAGGTGATTGTTCTGGAAGTGGCTGAGTCAAAGTCCAGACTTCGCCTGATCCCGGTCAACCTGACAGAGCTGGATCAGTTCTACAAAGAGGAACACTGTAAAGAGTAAAACTGCAGCATCCAGATGTTGAAGCCTGATTGAGATTTGTTTGTACATTTTTCATCAAATAATCAAAATTATATTGACCATATTGATAAAAGCTATACAAGTGGAAAACACAGAGGGTGATCACTTTTTATGGGCACAAACATCTATACATTATATATACAGACCAAACTATGTGTTTTATCATTTAATGTGAACGACATGTTTATATTCAACACAGTGAATGAAAACGACTGTTAATGGACTTTAATCAACAAGATGCAGTCAGTGAAAGGCGTTCGGGAGCTAAAATGAACTACTACCTCTGTTGTACCCCTCTATGTTACCCCTCTATGTTACCCCTCTATGTTACCCCCTCTATGTTACCCCTCTATGTTAACCCTCTATGTTAACCCTCTGTTGTACCCCTCTATGTTAACCCTCTATGTTACCCCTCTATGTTAACCCTCTATGTTACCCCTCTATGTTACCCCTCTATGTTAACCCTCTATGTTACCCCTCTATGTTACCCCTCTATGTTACCCCTCTATGTTACCCCTCTGTTGTACCCCTCTATGTTAACCCCCTATGTTACCCCTCTATGTACCCTCTATGTTACCCCTCTATGTTAACCCTCTATCCCTCTATGTTACCCCTCTATGTTACCCCTCATATGTTACCCTCTATGTTACCCCTCTATGTTAACCCTCTATGTTACCCCTCTATGTTACCCCTCTATGTTAACCCTCTATGTTACCCCTCTATGTTACCCCTCTATGTTAACCCTCTATGTACCCCTCTATGTTAACCCTCTATGTTACCCCCTCTTGTACCCCTCTATGTTAACCCTCTATGTTACCCCTCTATGTTACCCCTCTATGTTACCCCTCTATGTTAACCCTCTATGTTACCGCTCTATGTTAACCCCTCTATGTTAACCCCTCTATGTTACCCCCCTATGTTAACCCCCTATGTTACCCCTCTATGTTAACCCTCTATGTTACCGCTCTATGTTAACCCTCTATGTTACCCCTCTATGTCTCCCCTCTGTCGTACCCTCTATGTTACCCCTCTATGTTAACCCCCTATGTTACCCCTCTATGTTACCCCTCTATGTTACCCCTCTATGTTACCCCTCTATGTTAACCCCCTATGTTACCCCTCTATGTTACCCCTCTATGTTACCCCTCTATGTTACCCCTCTATGTTACCCCTCTATGTTAACCCCCTATGTTACCCCTCTATGTTACCCCTCTATGTTACCCCTCTATGTTACCCCTATGTTACCCCTCTATGTTACCCCTCTATGTTACCCCTCTATGTTACCCCTCTATGTTACCCCCTATGTTACCCCTCTATGTTACCCCTCTATGTTACCCCTCTATGTTACCCTCTATGTTACCCCTCTATGTTACCCCTCTATGTTAACCCCCTATGTTACCCCTCTATGTTACCCCTCTATGTTACCCCTCTATGTTACCCTCTATGTTACCCCCTCTGTGTACCCCCTCTATGTTAACCCCTCTATGTTACCCCTCTGTTACCCTATGTACCCCTCTATGTTACCCCTCTATGTTAACCATCTATGTTACCCCTCTATGTTTACCCCTCTATGTTACCCCTCTATGTTAACCCCCTATGTTAACCCTCTATGTTACCCTCTATGTTACCCCTCTATGTTACCCCTCTATGTTACCCCTCTATGTTATAGCTCTATGTCTCCCCTCTGTCGTACCCTCTATGCTATCTCTCTATTGTACACCTCTGTCGTACCACTCTGTTGTATCTCTCTATCATATCATTATATTGTATTGTCGTGCAGGAGCTAAACTGAACTGCAGAGAGCATAATTTTTTGTTTTTTCTCATGGCTCATGACAGGCTGACATTGAACAATAGGAGTCAAGAGCACTCTAATAGAAACCAATCAGCTGTTAGTGAAACGGTCACATTAGTTTCTCTTTTTTTCTCTCATTAGGTTTTCAAAAAAGACAAATCCTCTCTCTCCGTCTCTCTCTCTATCTCAGTGTTAATGATGCTGACTCGCCCAGTATCAGATTTATCACTAACTGTAGAGTCGGCTGTGAAATGAAATCATACCTGAGAACCTCGGTGGGCTGATTTTGTCTTAATTTATCTTTGTATAAAAGCTGATTGCTCACATTTATTCTGTGGCTGTTCATCTCGGTGGCCAGAGGACTCGAGTGTTTCAGTTCAGAGTCTAAGCTCTAATATTGGACAGGAAGTTTGAAGATGGCAGGTTGGCTCGGAGGTGTGTGCTGCTGTGCCAAAACTGTTAAATTAGTTTTTAGAGAAAATGGTTGTGATGAGCTGCAGTATTAAATTATTTCTAGAAGTATTTTGACTACAGACTTCAGTCTGATTAAAACACAGAAACCTGTCTCTGGATCAGTGAACAGTCCTGTGCTCATGTGTACCCCTCTATGTTACTCACACTGCCGTCTGGATGCGGGGATCCTCTGTGTGAAAGTCTCAGAGGCGGCTAGGGGTGTTCATCTGCCTCTGGAGGTAGAATCAGAGGCGCAGTATTGGCGAATGGAACCAGTGTGAATGGATTAGCTTGCGTTGCCTAATGAGGGCGTTAGTCTGACAGTCTGATAACTGCACAGGTCCTTCACTCAACTAAATACAGAGAAATGTCCCACAAAGCAACGTTACAGGACCGAACAACAGTAATGTTGTAACTGTCTTTGGCAACCTATGAGGAAACAAATACGTCTGTCCTCCTGTCTGTCCTCCTGACTCTTCCTCATATTTATGCCGGAAAAACAGCGTCTGTGACAAAACTTTCCCCCAGAAAACAGCCTCCGTCCCTGCAGTGACAGTCAGACAGCGTCCAGTTTACTGATGATGATTATGTAATTAGTAATTTAGAGCGAAAAACGTAACTTTGTCACTTTCCAGAATGTTTGGTGGGTCAGGATCTCAATCACTACACATAACAACAGCATCTATATGATTATAAACTGTCTGCAGGTTTAGATTGACAAGAAGACACCTGGAAAACACCTTGAAAACATACTGGCGTCATCTTGTCTCTTTAGGAGCCGCAGCGCTCATTTCTGTGTGAATCACACAGCGGTTCATCTTTCAGTTGGAGCTGCTTTACTCTGTGTGATTCACAAGCGGCGGAGAATTAGTGAACTACCGCTGCGGTGATGAAACAGCGTCTCTGTGTGAAAAGGGCTGGTGAGAACAGTGTTATGTGGATCCTTGATCTGGTGATTTTTAACTATGGTTAATCAGTTATGGGTGATGATACGGAGCTATACAGCTCTACTGAGGGCTATTCAATTGGTTCTGTTTCAGTCATGTTTTCTTTATTTACACATTGCTCTACCGACCAACAGTGAGTTCATACATCTTGTTCTCATTTCTAATGAACCTTTTTTTCTTTGTTGTGGCCTGAAAGCGGAATATTTGTGTCATGATCTTATAAAATATAATTGTGTCAGTGCTGTGGTTCAGTTTTTATTCAGTCTGCAGCAGGGCTGGCCCGAGGCGTAAGCAAAGTAAATGGCTGCTTTTTTTTTTTTTACATATTTTTTTTTGACAAGTCACTTGTTTGATGGATGAATGAATGAATAATTCAAAACAAGATGATTCTGATTTCATGATCAATATACCTGCCTACAACTGCTGTGTCTGCCAGCGTTTGAGTCTTGCGCATAAACTAGACGAATCAAGGATGGATTACTGAATGAGCCTACCAGGCCCAAGAGGTCAAGGGGCCCTGAAGCCCAAGTCGTTGCGTGAAGTCACTACCTCAATAAGTCAAAGAGCAAAAGGCGTTGAATCTGAAATGTAGGTATTGCCAGAATTTTCTGGGGGAGGACTCCCAGAGCCCCCTTCCTCCATTTGCACCCACTTTCATACAAAAAAGTTAGGGGGGTCCTCAGGCATCTGTGCCCAGGGGACAGTAGTTCATAATCCATCGCTGTATTAATACAATTTATATTGTAACATTATAGTGTGACATTTGTGTCAATAATTGTCAAGCACAGGGGACACCGCAGTGGTGGGAGGGGGGCCCTAAATCAAATTTTGCTTAGGGCCCCCAAAAGGCTTGGGCCAGCACTGGTCTGCAGAGTCGTGGCTCCTTTTTAAAAGCAGTCTGAATCTTCATCTCACTAAAAGCTCAGCAGAGTCCAGAGTCAGACAGATCAATGAGTCCTGCTGCCTGCTGGCTCCAACCCAGCCTACATCCATCACATCCACCACAGAATACATTACACCACTCACTGTTTACATCCAACATTTAGGAAATCACTGCTCCACCCAATCACCCAGGCCCACAGCCAGCTGGAGGCTACACTGATCCACCTCCACCAGGTTCAGATCTGTTTGTTGATGAAGTCCAGAGGATCTCTGACCATTTATCTGCCAGCTGAACTTGGTGCTACATGACCAATGAAAACAGAGACAAACAGAAAACCTACAACAACCAGAATTCACTTTGTTGCAACAGGCCATAAACACTCCCGCTGATGGTTTGGGCTCAGAGGCCACTTTGCAGACAGGAAATAGTGAAGCAGCCAGTTGGTAACAAACAACATCATATTGCAGCATAGTGTCTGGTTACAGCTGATCAGAGATCAATGAGACGGTCCTCGCTGATCAGAGAGAGCAATCCCAATCCACTCTATGTGACTGTGGCAGAGAACAACAATCTGTAGATCCAACAGGCAACACATTTCAATTAATTTGGAGGAATTTGCTGGTTAAAAAGTGGAAGCTCTCTGGGAGGGAACTTCAACACTGTTCATTCACATGAACTACAAGACTGTAGCAATACAAAACTGGTTGAAAGTTACGATTTTAAGATAAAACTCAAATCTGATCAATCTGACAAAATGTATTTTCTTAACATGAATAATAACATCAATTAACATTGTCAATGAGTTTCTTTAAAATCTATTTTTTTTAAATAATTGACATTCATGTTTAGATCAGAACATTCTAGGAACTACCTCAAGTCATCTCTCTGATGGAAAAACGGTTTGTTAATCAGCTGATATATATATCAATAACCCTCTAACGAGCTAATATCAGGCGGCTGTACAATAAACCAGTTTATTTTCGACACAGCTGTCAGATATACTCAAGTGTCTGTTCTTGTTGGTGTTGAGGTGTGATGGCTTCACTGTAAACAGAATTTAAAGCTTAATGAATTCACTCATTACAAACAGACTGACTGATCCCCCCAATGTCACAGTGGTGGTCTGTGATGAGAGGTCAGAGGTCAGCTGATGTAATTGTTGTTGGAGATTGAACTGACTGAAGGTCACAGTTTTTACAGCACTGATGCATGCTGGGTAAATATGGCAGCCTACCAGGTCAGTTTCACAAAGTGTTACAGAGCGTGACAAACAGCATTATCTGTCAACACACAAATACACACACACACACACACACACACACAAAAACTCACTGAGCTTATTCAGAGTGTCTGGATGAATGAAGAGATGAAAATACCAACATGATTTTCAGTCTGCAGACAGAATAAAACAGAGTTTTAGTTGTCAGTCAGTTTGACTGTTTCTTTCTTGTCTGTTCTGATAAAACTGTTCCATATATAATAAGTCTGACAGGAGGAGGTTGAGATTATATATATATATATATATATATATATATATATATACATATATATATATATATATATATATATATATTAGGGGTGTGCCAAAATATCGATGCTACGATATATCGCGATATTTCGTCTTGAGGTACGTTATCGATACACTGGTGCCAAATATCGATATTTAAAAATGTAAAAAACCCACCACCACAACCCCTCTTCGGAGGACAGCTTTATCTTTATTCAAACATAGGTATACAACCAAATAAAATTTAAAAAATGGTTTAAGTAGCTCTGAAACCCACACATATAGATATTTAATGATAGTTGTAGTCAGTGTGTGTGTTAAGAAGAGTCACTGTGCAATACACTCTTTGTTTACTTGGCTGTCATTCATCTGAAATTGATTGACAATGTTTTGTAATTCCTGTGAAATGGATTCAGTGCAGTCAATAAATTCTGAATTTCTTCAGTGACACAGATATCGTGATGTATCATGGATGAAATTTAATTTAAATTTTAAATTTAATGTGAGCATTCACCTCTGAGGTATTATTGTTATGATATCGTCAGTGACTGAAGAGACTGTGAATGAAGTGAGCTGCTGCGCTGAAACAGTAATAATGTGAGGCTTCACCTCTGAGCTCTGACTGCAGATCTGTGAGGCTGGAGAGAAAAGCTCTTTATGCTTCAGAGACGTCAGCAGCTGCACGCTGAAGATACTGAAACCCAAAATAAACCAGCAGCAGCACCGAGACACTGAACACACGGAAACATCTGGATTTATGACTCAAACAGCTGTCCATTTACATCTTATTACTAACTGCAACAAGCTGTCAGTTCAAATGATCCACAGAATCATTAATAAGAGATCAACAAGAACTTATTAACCTGTCTGACATCATCTGTTAGGACTCATCAATAAAACAGCACATCTGAATAAATTCAATTCAAATTCATATTCTCAGTGTGAAGTGAAAAAAAACATTTCGACCAAACATAAAGAGGAGTGAAAATAGCCTCTACACAGCAGTAAGTAAGTAAGTCAAATAACAATTTGTTCTGTCACACAAGAAAGATGAATCAGTTTCAGGTGTGACCACGACACCTCAAACCTGACCTGTCAACGCTTGCCTCGACAGAACTTTTTTTTTTCATGTTTTTCCAGTCCCCTGATTTTAGTCATGACATCCATAACAGCACAGGCTGATCATTTCCTGTTTCTACACCGATCAATATAAACCTTCTGATCAGGAATATAATGATGTTCAAGCTAAAGGATCAGCTCGTCTAACAGTTCGTGAAAGAGAGAGACATGAGGAAAACCAGACAGATGAGAGATGGTTAATTATTCTGTTCTGCCCTGTGATTGGATGGCATATACACATACATATATACATACACACAAACACACACATATATATACACATATACATACACATGTATATATATATATATATATATATATATATATATATATATATATATATATATATATATATATATATATATACCAACAATTTATTGTAACATTATACAAAATATGAAAATAAAATAAAAAATAGAATACTGTTTTAAAGTGCTGCCTGGTAATAACTTCAATTAATTATTCTCAAATAAACAAAATTTATATAAAATGAGCTTTCCAATGAATAATAAATTCTCAAACAAAAAAATATATGAAATGTTATAAAAATAAATTCCTCACAGCTTGTTTTAGGCAACAAGTACAGCACTAACAGTTCCAGCATGTAGCCCTGTTCAGTTTTACTCAACCTTCATATTTTTTGACAGAAAGTTTAACTTGCCCACATTGACTCCACCCATGAGTTATTTGTGAGTACAGGCTTTCATTACGAAGATATAAGGATGACAATATGCACTTTTGGATGATTTATTGACAGTTGCGTTTTTTTGGACAGGCATGGACACAGTCACCTACACTGTCACTGTGTGCTCTGTAGCGCTTGTCTAACAGTGGTTTGCAGGTCGCAGACCCCAGCCACCAGCATCTACATGTGGAATAGTGTTCAAGCCACGTCATTGATAGTACAGCTGAAGAGGGTGACAGGAAACAGGGAGAGAGAGAGGGGGATTGACACGGAGCAAAGAGACCAAGGCCGGGAGTCGAACCCAGGTCCGCTGCAGAGCATCAGAACATGGGACGTGCGCTCTACCAACTGAAGTGACATCCCATTCTTAATCCATAGGGTTTAATATGACGGCGGTCCAACCTTTGCAGCTGTAACAACTTCAGCTCTTCTGGGAGGGCTTTCCACAAGGTTTAGGAGTGTGGTACACACTGATGTTGGACAGGAAGGCCTGGCTCTCAGTCTCCGCTCTAATTCATCCCAAAGGTGTTCTATCGGGTTGAGGAACTTTACACTTGGCACAATGCAGTCAGACAAGTACTGTTCTCCTGGCAATCACTAAACCCAGACTTGTCTATCAGATAGCTGGATGGAGAAGCGCGATTCGTCACTCCAGAGTCTCTGCTGCTCTAGAGTCCAGTGGCGGCGTGCTTTACACCGCTGCATCTGACGCTTTGCATTGCACTTGCTGATGTTTGGCTTGGATGCAGCTGCTCGGCCATGGAAACCCATTTCATCAAGTTCTCTATGCACTGTTCTTGAGCTAATCTGAAGGCCACATAAAGTTTGGAGGTCTGTAGTGATTGACTGCAGAAAGTTGGCGACCTCTGTGCACTCTGAGCCTCAGCAGCCGCTGACCCGCTCCGTCAGTTTACGTGGCCTACCACTTCATGGCTGAGTTGCTGTCGTTCCCAGCTGCCTCCACTTAGTTATAATACCACTGACAGCTGACTGTGGAATATTTCGGAGCGAGGAAACTTTACGACTGGACTTGTTGCACAGGTGGCATCCTATCACAGTACCATGCTGGAATTCACTGAGCTCCTGAGAGCGACACATTCTTTCACACATGTTTGTAGAAACAGTCTGCATGCTTTTATACACCTGTGGCCATAGAAGTGATTGGAACACCTGAGTTCAATTATTTGAAAAGGTGAGTGAATACTTTTGGCAATATAGTGTGTATATATATATATATATATATATATATATATATATATATATATAGATATATATATATATTTACATACATACATACATATATTAATGTTCCTGTTCACCTGTTCAACTGTTCATGTTCCTTCAGTCAGCAGGAGTGTCTGTTAGCTTGAAGCTAGCTGTATGCAGAGGAGGAGCTCCCACTCTGATAGTTATTTATGACGCAGAGGAGCTTCCTGTTGCTGTGAGAGCAACGCCCTCTGGGAGAACATCTGCTCTGCTTTAGACAGAAAATTTAATGTGATGTACAAACGACTTGCATCAGCTGAAAACCAGGCAGTCAGCTGAGAGTACAGCTACTGCTTTTTGATTTTAAACTTCAGTCAAACTGCAGGCTTATTTCTTTATCAGTTTCTGTCTTTTATATGTTCACAACAGTAAGATACAACTGAATACAAGACAAAAGGATGAAAACATGTTCATCACTACATTTACACAGTTAAAGAATGGAACAGAGACCAGGGTCACAGTTAAAGACTGGAACAGAGACCACATCAGTACACCAGTTCAGTTAATCTTACCTCACATCTGACCCTCATGTTGGCCAAGACTCTGAGAGACTCAGTCCATCCTGAAGGTTTAGGGTTAGGGTGAGTGGAGAACCCTAACCCTTATCCTGCCGTCAACTGTCCCAGTGGTCACTGGAGGTCCAACCACCCGAGTTCACCACACCCACTCTCTCAACACCTCCTGTTCTGAGACAGGAAGTTCAACACCCTCTCAGAACATATTGAACTGCCTAAATACAGACTACAGCTGCACATGGAGCCTGCAAACATCCATGATCCCTCCTGGATCCCTGCAAGAATAAACAGCTGCCCCACTAATCCAGTACCAGGACAGAATCAACAGCAGTCCTCCTGACCTCTGTCAGGGTTAATCCTTTCAAGTCTGCCTCCTTCTCGTCCCTGCTGAAAACAGGTCTTGGCTGAGCCCTGACCCTCATCCTGAGTCATTTTGGGGGCCTCCTGGGCCAGCCAAGCTGCAGTGTTTCTGTTATTGTTGAATCTGCTTGTGTTCAATTTATTTGAATTACTTATCTTGCAGTTATCGCAGCCAGCACCTCCACCTTCATCACACATTGAGCAGAAAGTTTCCATGTCCATGACAAAGCAGAGCTCTTGTTCATCACGTTCTTTATCCTCACCTGTCTGTCAGAGAGAGGACCAATCATTTAAACCAACAACACAGTCAATGTCAGTGCGGAGAGAGAGACTGAAGCAGACGTCAGAGAGTGGGAATGACAGCAGGATAATCCTTCTCTGATCAAAGAGTTTCTAAACAGGAAATAAATGTTTGTGTTTGTGAAGGTTTTCACTTCATCAGAAAAACATCCAGCAGCTCAAAGTCACACTGGATTTATTTCACACCCAAACACAACAACACTTGAAGTGAGTCTCTGAGAAGAAACACTGCTGCAGGATTCACTCTTCACATGAGACAAACACATGAAAATACAACAACAAACTCAGAGCTCTCTGGAGGAAAAATATAATAACCTAACTCTTATGTAACTCTGAAGAATTAAAAAGGTTTCCATCGGGAGCTGCAGACTTGTGTTGTGGTTAAAGAATAACCTGTTGAGCTCAATGATAACACATCGATATGAGTGAAATATTGTCACTGAAATTAGGAAAAATTCACAGCATCAACATCAGTACGACAAACTCAACCTGTAATGTTATTTATTATTCCGCCTTTTTACAGTTAAGTGAAATCATTTCCTCACAGCCTGCAAATAAATATTCAGTCACCCAAAAACGGCTGAGGTTTGATGTCCATGACTCAGAACCAATAAGATCAGCGTGGTCAACAACAAGATCAACAACAAGATCAACAACAAGGTCAACAAGGTCAACAACAAGATCAACAAGGTCAACAACAAGGTCAACAACAAGATCAACAACAAGGTCAACAAGGTCAACAACAAGGTCAACAACAAGATCAACAACAAGATCAACAACAAGGTCAACAACAAGGTCAACAAGGTCAACAACAAGATCAACAAGGTCAACAAGGTCAACAACAAGATCAACAAGGTCAACAACAACATCAACAACAACATCAACAACAAGATCAACAACAAGGTCAACAACAAGGTCAACAACAACATCAACAAGGTCAACAACAACATCAACAAGGTCAACAACAAGATCAACAACAAGATCAACAACAAGGTCAACAAGGTCAACAACAACATCAACAAGGTCAACAACAAGATCAACAACAAGGTCAACAAGGTCAACAACAACATCAACAAGGTCAACAACAACATCAACAACAACATCAACAAGGTGAACAACAAGGTCAACAACAACATCAACAACAACATCAACAACAAGATCAACAAGGTCAACAACAAGATCAACAACAAGATCAACAAGGTCAACAAGGTCAACAACAAGATCAACAACGAGATCAACAAGATCAACAACGAAGTCAACAACAAGGTCAACAACAACATCAACAAGGTCAACAACAACATCAACAAGGTCAACAACAACATCAACAACAAGATCAGCAAGATCAACAAGGTCAACAAGGTCAACAACAAGATCAACAACAAGATCAACAAGGTCAACAACAAGATCAACAAGGTCAACAACAAGATCAACAACAAGATCAACAAGGTCAACAAGATCAACAACAAGGTCAACAACAAGGCTGAAAAAAGCTCATATCTTGTATTGAAGGGGAGCGAACTTACTCTCTTTTAAAAAGAGTCAGAGTCTGATTTGAAACAGAGAACACTTTAATTGTTTAATTTCTCTTATTTCTTAAGTAATATATTTAGGTATTTTTCAATCAAGGTCTTATGTTGGTCATTTAAGAGGTGGTAAGGCAGCACCACAGCACCCTCTATGGATGAGGCACCACTGATCTAAATTTAGAAAACTAAATGAACTTAAGATGTTTAAAGCTGCAGTCTGGAGTTTTGAGAAAAAACTGGACTTAATCAGACTATTAGAATGATACAGCTCCCAGGTCAGTCCTTCTTCCTCTCTGCCTTCTAAGCCCCTCCCACAGAGGAGCCTGCTGTGCATGAGCAGGCTTGTAACCACGGTAACAGAGGACACCAGATAACCAAGATGTCACATTCAAAATAACAACAACAATATAAGCCCTGATTGTTCTATATCTGATCAATACAACTAAATTACAGTGACGAGTGCCTCATGCAGATCACTGTACATATCCAGAGTAACAAACAGTATAACTCACATCACTGTAGACGAGTTACTAGGTAATCATTCAGGTCATTTCTGAAGCACGAGGAACGTTATTCCTCAAAACCAATTCAACCACTTCAGAGCTCCTGAACACAAACTAACGTTATTATAATAATAATTTTGCAACAAGCTACGTAGCTCAACTGCAACATCATAGGGCGATATCAGCTATTGTGTGAGTATTAATGTAACCGCCACCAACTTAGCCTTGTGGTTAAAACATAGAATGAAACATTCTATGTTTGTTTCTATGGGGGCGGTGTGTGTGTGTGTGTGTGCACGAGAGTGATTGACAGAGAACTGGTGAAGGATGAGACAGAACATGGCGCAGGTAGCTGCGTCGCAGGTGGCAGAGACAGACACTGGTAAGCGTGGTTTGTTGTGCTCCGCGCTGAAAGTTCTGCTTCTACTTATCAACGTTTTACGTGTGTGTAAGATAAACAACCCGCCGCCTCGACCCAGAGTGAGTAGCTACGAGCAAACTTCAAGATAACCTACCAATACTACTCACATGCGTATTGCTGACGCTGGTACCTTTGAACCCTAGCCTACACACGTTTGGCTTTGGTTGCCATGTCATTTTTTCCTGCATACTCAAAAATGGCCAGGCACGAACATGCACGCCAGGTCCGAAGAACGCCAATCACACTCGGAACAATAAGCGCGCCTGGATAAAAACAGCCATCATTCACATCCTGCTGATATTGCTAGCCGGTGATATCCAACTGAATCCAGGCCCAACGAAACCCTACAGGGAACGCCGAGTCTCAGCTGCATGCCCACATCCCCAGAGGGGCACTCTGCGGGGACGCACTCTGCAAGCGAGAACCAGACCGCGGGGAGAGTTACCAACTGCTCCATCATGGCACCCGACCTCGCGTCAGGAACCCTGATTTCCCAGCCAGAATCGGACTGTCTCGCATTGGGGGGTGTTGGGTTGAGAGCTGGAGGCGACGTGCGACCTGGGGACTCCAGCTGGTTGCTGCTGGGGGAACAGTGCGGAGGCAACCGTATACATACCATCCACAGCTCCAGGCAGGGCGGACCCAGCTGGAGGACGCATCAAAACTGCACCAAGTATACCAAACCGACTCTCAAACAGACCAATATTTTTCAAACATTCTATCATGCTAAAGCTATATGGGACCCTGCTGTTAAACCTAGGGGTATATTTGGGGGGCACCTAAATATTAGAAGCCTTCTCCCTAAATGTGATCAAATCAAATCATTATTGTTGGACTCAAACCTGGATTTCTTGTGCCTTAGCGAAAGCTGGCTTCATGGCAAGGTGTTAACCTCAATTGTTGACTTGCCCGGGTACAACTGTTTTAGAAAAGATAGGAAAATTGGTAGAGGGGGTGGAGTGGTTGTATACATTAGGAACTCCTTCAGATGCGCTGAAATTGAGTTTGACTGTGATGTTTCTATTGAGTGCCTTGGATTAAATGTTTATCTATCACGGAGATGCATTTCCGCATTCTAGTCCTATATAACCCGCCCACATTTGATAGTGGATTTTATGAAAAGTTAGAGAAACTGCTTAAAGCGATCTCTCACAAAGCAGAGGTGATGATATTCCGCGATTTCAACATTAACTGGGCAGATAAAAAAGCTAGAAGTAAACTGAAAAGTACTAAACTAAAAGTTCTAAACATGATTTCAGTCAAGTAATTATAGGGCCAACGAGAATCACTAGATCAACTCAGTCCCAGATAGATCTAATATTCACAAACAGGACTGAACGCATAATAAAAACGTTCAACCTCATAACGGGCTTATCGGATCATAATATGATCTTGGCAGCTAGGAAATTAACCAAGAAACGTTTTGTTAATCATAGACTAGGCCTACCGAACGCAGATAAACTCATAATACCGAAGCAAGATCTACCAATTTTGGAACGCGAACTAAGCGAGGTAACATGGAACGATGTTCTGCAAAGTACTGACCCGAACACATGTTGCAGCGAACTTATGAATGCCATTAATAAAATTATCACAAAGTTCCGCAAAACAGCTAAAAAATCTGAAAGGAAAAATTCCCTTCTGTGGGTTAATTCATCTATTAGACAACTAATGAAACAACGGGATTTTGCACTCAAGGCTTGTTTAAAGAGCCACAGCATACTAATATCTAAACTTGACAACTATAATTTTGCAGAAAAAACAGTGGCTTGCTTCAAATCATACCTTTCAAACCGTGAACAATGTGTTGCCATCAACAATGCAAAATCATCATTTTCAAAAACAAAAACTGGAATTCCATAGGGGTCGGTGTTAGGACCGATACTCCTCAGTATGTTTATCAATGACCTCCCTGATTCATGCCAAGGGGCTGATTTTCAAATGTATGCGGACGATGCTGTTATTTATGCCCAAGTTAAATGAACATCTGGAGGCTGTAGCTCTTTGGCTTGATAGGTCTTGTCTAGCGCTTAACAGTGTCAATAAAACAGTGTCAATTTGCTTTTCCTCTGGGAGGCGCCCCACACCAATCCCTCTAAATATTAACATCAATAATCAACCAATTAACCAGGTCACAGAAGTTAAATATTTAGGTCTAATGCTGGATGCTCATCTCAAATTTGATAAACACATCAACAAAATCAGCAAAATAGTTAGACTGAACTTATTTACCTTCAGACCAATTAGAGATTGCTTAACATTTGAAGCAGCCAACATATATTTACACTCAATGATCTTCTCACACCTCTGCTATTGTGTAACTGCATGGTCGCAGGCAAGTCTTTCATTAATCAAACCTCTGGAGAGACTCTACAATCGTGCACTAAAGACCTTAGGTAAGAGGCCGATAAGATCTCATCGCTGCGATGTTCTGCGGGACCTGAACATGCTCAGCTTTGATAATTATATAGCTTCATCCAACATCAGCTTAATTTACAAATGCCTGCATGGTCAAGTCCTTCAGGTTCTCTGTGACCTGGTCCAACCGATGCAGGCTGCAGGGCAAGAAGAAGATCTAGAAGGGAACTGTGGGGTCATAAAACCTCCCTTGGCCAGTCATCATTCCTTATTAAGGGAGTTAATATATGGAATAGTCTGCCAACCGAGCTCAAGGCCATTCCCAGTCATGGGCGGTTCAGGAGCAAAATGAAGGAATTCCTAAAAGACAACCAAGTATGCAGCCACACATAGGGAAATGTGGGTATATTTTAAGAGTGAGTGAGTGTGTGTGTGTGTGTGTGTGTGTGTGTGTGTGTGTTGGGGGGGGGGGGGGGGGGGGGGGGACTGTGGATTGTGTGTGTGTGCATGAATGTATGTATGTGCATGTATCTGCATTATGTTAGTTAATTTCTAAGCCCAGATTTAGGGAAAGATAGGCTAATATGTAACCATGTTATTTAATATATTTATGGATGAATGGAGGGATGGATGAATGGATAGGAAGATATTGCTTATGTATAGATGGATAGATGGTTGAGTGGAGGGTTGGATGAATGGATAGGATGTTTCTTAAAACAGGTTCTTTGTATGTTATTCTAAAGGCCCCTCTAGGGACGGGCATTGGAAATTAGCTAAGGCTATAAATGCTATGATGCTTTCTGTTGGATTGTTGTACAACCCACATGATTTGTATCTGTCCCTATCAAATAAACCATATACAATACAATGCAACACATGTCTCATGACCCCCCCCCCCCCCGGCTCTGATTGGTGGTATTCTACTGGGAGCGGTGGATTCTTGCAAATCAAATTAGGGCCACTGGATGGAGCCACAGACAGCTGACCTGTATCTGATTCTCCTGTCAGAACATAATGATAACTTTTTTTTTTAACCAAAAAAGGGTTACAGACTACAACTTTAACTGCTTTTTAGCAGTTCGTTTCTCCCCTGCAGTCACAGAGTCTGAGTCCCATCTGATGAACCTGAACAACACATCTTCGATTTGATCAGAGTTACAATCCAATCTGGAGCTGTCAAGCACACATATCATGTTGACCTCTTTAGAAAATGTGCTATGAGTTTTCTCAACAGATAAAGTACAACCTTGAGGAGAAAACAGGTGAGTTTGTTATTATTCAGTTAGTGTGATGTTACAGAATAAATAACCTACTTTAGCTTTTAGACTGAATATAAATATTTCCGATCTCTGTTATCTGCTGGAAATGTTTCTCAATGACGTCGGAGAGCCTGAAGGCAGCTCAGGGCTCAGTGTGTGTGTGTGTGTGTGTGCAATAAGGGGTCTCCAGCTGGTCTGGGATCAGCTGATATGTTATCAGCAGTCTGTTTATCAGCCTGCTGAGACTGAAGTGTCAGCAGCTAATTATCAGCTAGTTAAGTCTCATTAGGATGGAGTCTTAACAAGATTCTGGACTCTGACAGTTCATTAAGACATTCACTAAAACAGAATCAGAATCAGAACTTTCTTTATCTGTCCCGCAAACGGGGAAATTTCTTCATCACAGCAGCCAAAGGACCAAAATATTGTAATCAACAATAATAATAGTAAAAGAATGAACAATACAATAACGTAAGAAATAGAAACAGACAAAACTATGGCCCTAACACACTGTCACAGGTCTGATTAAAGGGTCAAAGGTCAACTCTAAGTGTGCACTGCTCTACACTCATTGGGTCCTGATAAAATTTCCTGTAATTTCTCATTAATAATAGAAAAACTATTTGTACAAACAAGTTTGTTTCAGTCCGATCTCAGGGCAGTTGTACTTTTTGAAATATGTCAACATCCAATTTAACAAAGTTTTCTAAAATAAATAATTAATTAATAATTCCTCATGTTTAAAAGGAAATATGATGGTGGTGGTGTCAGGGACTGCTGTTCCAGACAGTGTTTCATCATTTGTCAGCATTAAAGCACTGGATATTTTCAACGAGACGTAGGGACATTTTCGAGCCGTGATGGAGAAACAGAACTTCCTAAACCAAACCACAGCACAAGCACAGAGTTTATGAAATATAAAGGGTTAGGGTTGTATCTAACACTAACCCAAACATATCCATGAATTGCAGTAATGTACATTACCAACATTTTCATTAGTGATTGGGTTGAATTAAATATTTACAAAAATATTGATCATATTAAAGCTCATTTACAACACAAAGACGATCAAATTGTCATTTCACGAGAACATGACATCATAAACCTAAACTATCACCAGAAAAATAATTAAGATCAGATGGAGGTTTATAATGCAGTGATGGAGGTTTATAATGCAGTGATGGAGGTTTATAATGCAGTGATGGAGGTTTATGGTGCAGCGATGGAGGTTTATAATGCAGTGATGGAGGTTATAATGCAGTGATGGAGGTTTATAATGCAGTGATGGAGGTTTATAATGCAGTGATGGAGGTTTATAATGCAGTGATGGAGGTTTATGATGCAGTGATGGAGGTTTATGATGCAGTGATGGAGGTTTATAATGCAGTGATGGAGGTTTATGATGCAGTGATGGAGGTTTATAATGCAGTGATGGAGGTTTATAATGCAGTGATGGAGGTTTATGGTGCAGCGATGGAGGTCTATGGGGCAGTGATGGAGGTTTATAATGCAGTGATGGAGGTTTATAATGCAGTGATGGAGGTTTATAATGCAGTGATGGAGGTTTATGATGCAGTGATGGAGGTTTATAATGCAGTGATGGAGGTTTATGATGCAGTGATGGAGGTTTATAATGCAGTGATGGAGGTTTAAGGTGCAGTGATGGAGGTTTATAATGCAGTGATGGAGGTTTATAATGCAGTGATGGAGGTTTAAGGTGCAGTGATGGAGGTTTATAATGCAGTGATGGAGGTTTATGGTGCAGCGATGGAGGTCTATGGTGCAGTGATGGAGGTTTATAATGCAGTGATGGAGGTTTATAATGCAGTGATGGAGGTTTATAATGCAGTGATGGAGGTTTAAGGTGCAGTGATGGAGGTTTATAATGCAGTGATGGAGGTTTAAGGTGCAGTGATGGAGGTTTATAATGCAGTGATGGAGGTTTATGGTGCAGCGATGGAGGTCTATGGTGCAGTGATGGAGGTTTATAATGCAGTGATGGAGGTTTATAATGCAGTGATGGAGGTTTATAATGCAGTGATGGAGGTTTAAGGTGCAGTGATGGAGGTTTATAATGCAGTGATGGAGGTTTAAGGTGCAGTGATGGAGGTTTATAATGCAGTGATGGAGGTTTATAATGCAGTGATGGAGGTTTAAGGTGCAGTGATGGACGTTTATAATGCAGTGATGGAGGTTTATGATGCAGTGATGGAGGTTTATAATGCAGTGATGGAGGTTTATAATGCAGTGATGGAGGTTTAAGGTGCAGTGATGGAGGTTTATAATGCAGTGATGGAGGTTTATGATGCAGTGATGGAGGTTTATAATGCAGTGATGGAGGTTTAAGGTGCAGTGATGGAGGTTTATAATGCAGTGATGGAGGTTTATGATGCAGTGATGGAGGTTTATAATGCAGTGATGGAGGTTTAAGGTGCAGTGATGGAGGTTTATGATGCAGTGATGGAGGTTTATAATGCAGTGATGGAGGTTTAAGGTGCAGTGATGGAGGTTTATAATGCAGTGATGGAGGTTTATGGTGCAGCGATGGAGGTTTATGGTGCAGCGATGGAGGTTTATGGTGCAGTGATGGAGTAGCTACCAGCTACCATTACACACTGACTGACCACAGACTGACTGACTGACCACTGACTGACTGGTAAAAAGTAGCACCAGTCAGTCTGTGACTGGTGCTACTTAATTTTCTTTTTTAAATACACCTTCACAGTTTCCCATCAGCTCACTGGTCCCTGCAGAGCTCTGAAGTATTTTTAGTTTTCATGTGTCGGTTCAGCGTTCAAGGTGAAATTAAACCAGTCAGACCCGCTGAGGTCAAACAGAAAAAGACGAATGAGGCATGATGGGAAGCTGATCTGCTGCAGACTAACTTCAAAGGGATTGAAGGATTCACTTATTTCACCGTCAGGCTGAATTTAGCTTAACAGCTTCACTCATACACCTGGTATTCTCCACCTGTCTGTTGTCAGGAATGTTATTGATCAGATTACCAGCTGCTCTCATTGTTATGTCATCACTCTCAGACTGTGATTCATTCAACAGTCAGAGTTTCCTCTTCCTATTAACGATAATCTCAGTTCACCATTAGATTCATTTGATTGGAACCAAAAATGTTGGTTCTTCGTCTTATTGGATTGGTTTGTTTTGAATGTCTCACAGCAGCTTTGTCTCCGATCAATAAATCAATTTGTGTTCAACTCATCCATCCATCAATCTGAAAATGTCACTGTGTCTTCAATGTGACAGAAAGTTCTCAGTTAGCTGAGGAAATTTGAATATTTTTTTCACATTTTTGTGTAATGGATGTTTGCAAAGCTTACAGCAATAACAGTGCAAGATATTTTGTCTTATCATCTGTCTGCTGCCAGTTATTGATCACTGATCAAGTCAGATTTTCTTGCGGATCAATCTGGCTGCTGATCAGTGAGGAGCGACAGCAACATTAATTTACTGCACAGAAACCCTGTAAGATTTAGTGATGGGGTTAGGGTTAGCACAAAACTTTATACAGATCTTTTTACATTTTAATCTCAGACTGAGGAGAAATGTAACAAGCAAACCTCATTCATATTTTATTATCATTTAAAAGATGACGTATACAGTGAAAAACAGAACAGAAACAATCAGCAACCAAATTAAACGGCTTGTTTCACTGTGAATGACACAGTATGACACAACATACATCGAGGTGACCACCACACAAATGAAGGTGGTTCTAATAATCATCAGGAGACCTCTCAGATTTAACTGTGACTCTTTTAGGGATCAAGACCCTCGGGTTTGGAACCATACAGAATATAAAGAGTGCAATGAAACACAGAAAACAAAGCAGAATCTTTGAATGAAGCTTAGCTGAAACAGAAAGTGCGCTGCTGTTGACTCTGAGTGTGATGTGTACACATCAAACAGCAGCTCGTCTCCTCTCTGAGGCTCTGAGGCTCTGAGGCTCTGAGCAGATGTTGGAGCTCCTTCACAGAATCTCTGAAATCAACAACAACAAACAACAGCAGGACGAGTGGAGTCGAGCACAGAAACAAACACAGCTCCATCAGCTGCTGTGTCCTCATCAGTCTCTGACGTCACAATAACACAGTAAAACATGGGCTGACTGAACGTGAGCTGATTCAGCTCTAATCTTCACAACGCATATTCATTCAAAGCCAATAAACACAACTGATGATTATACATCGTGCTGCAGCCTCCACCTGTTGCTCCACTCATCTACCCCTCTCTGAATCATGCTTCATCAGGTGATCGGTTTCTTCAGGGGACAGGGTCTGGTTTAGATCCTGTCCTTTGAAGGTTTCAGGTTGACACAGAAGCTCTCCACGTGTGTGCCATCTAAGCTCTCGATCAATGTGGAGCCTTAAATATTTAAAGGGAGGAACCTGTTTGATGTCAGAGATCTGGGATCCAACATCATTTCCTCAGTTTTACATAGATTCATGTGCAGCTTGTTCTCAGCGCACCAGTCCACAAATCCATCATGTTCACACTCACAGTTGCAGTGATCCAGTTCTCTGATCTGATTGGTCGAGGAGCTGATCTGCAGCTGCTGTCAGCTGTGTCTTCACTTTATCTGATGATGAGGAATCACTTCAACAGATAGATGAATGATCAATAAACTGATCAGTTTGATTTGAAGTGATGAGTCCAGATTGATTTGTCTCAAACACGTGGAGCAGCTCTCTTAACTTTTGTTTGACATTTAACCCCCGAGTTCTGTCTCTCAAGTAAAATTGATCACTCGCCTGTCACTGAGGTTGTCAGACTGAAACCGTACACCTGCAGCTGTCACACCTGACAAAAAAGCAATAATGAGTCAACCGCTGCGTCGGTCCTGAAAAAACAAAACACAGCATCAGTTAGCTGTTACAGAGACAAACAAAACCAAAGGTGAAGATCCGACCGTGGACACGACTCTGTCTTTGACTGCTCTCACTTTTAAACTACAGTTCCCATGATGCTTTTGGGGGGTGTTACTTGCTACTTATTCAGTGAGTTAGTTGTGAGCTTACTTAAGCACATTTTATTTCTCTGTACCAGCGACTGCTGTTTCTGAAGGCATTGCTTTTTCCATCTGTCTTGTGAATGTAATATCTCAGAAACACCTGGAGGGAGTTTCTGCTAATGTGGCACCAAATTCCACTTGCTGCTCCAACGTACACTGAATACATTTTATTCAAATTCGTTGAAGTCTTTGGTACATTTGTGAGTCCAGACAGACGTGCATGTAACTCTACTTTAAGTCTACCGTTTCCATTTGGTCAGATGTTCTCCATTTATCATGTGCTGACTGAGCTGTTAACAGCTCCAGTTATTCTCAGGGTCAAGTTCTTTGAGTCTTCTCTGAAAAACTGGATTACGGATGTTTACTCTGATGGACATCAGAGATAACACTGTGACCCACTCAGGTAGAGGTGTCACACTGAAACACATCAACAAAGGTGTCTCTTTCCAAACTGAAAATAAAAGTGGATGATGAAAACAGACAGTTTCAAGACAGGTGAAACCTGCTGTTCTAAATTAGTACAATTTCAATCATCATTACTTGACTAAACACGGAGAACAATATGAGAAGTATGAGGGAGACGAGAAGAACAACGAGCCGTGCAGCTACATAGAAGATTATCGTCTCAACAAGGTCTTTTCCATAAAGCGAAGGAGGATGCTGATGATGCAGATGAAGAAAGTTTTGTGGCGAGTTATTTAATCGCCAAAGCGGGAAAGCTATTAACCGGAGGGCTATTTCTGAAGGACCGCGTGTTGCAAGTTGCTCATATTCTGTGTCCAGAAAGAAGATCTGACACAGCACCAATAACTGCGGCAGAACGAATTCACGAGTTATCAAGCTACATTTATGAACATTAGAGAACAAAGCCTGAAGTGTACTGCTTACTCTGTGGCGCTTAATGAAAGCACAGACCAGACCGACAGTGCACAGCCAGCCATTTTCATCAGGTGTATTGATGGCAAATTCAAGGTGACAGAAGAGTTGCTGAGTTTGTGTCCTGTGCATGACTATGCCAGCACTGAGGATCTCTTTCAGCAGCTGTGCAGCTGAAAGAGTCTGTCAGTAGTACTACAGTCAGTCTGTGTCAGTAGGACTACAGTCAGTCTGTGTCAAGAGGACTACAGTCAGTCTGTCAGTAGTATTACAGTCAGTCTGTGTCAATAGTATTACAGTCAGTCTGTGTCAGTAGTATTACAGTCAGTCTGTGTCAGTAGGACTACAGTCAGTCTGTGTCAAGAGGACTACAGTCAGTCTGTCAGTAGTATTACAGTCAGTCTGTGTCAATAGTATTACAGTCAGTCTGTGTCAGTAGTATTACAGTCAGTCTGTGTCAGTAGGACTACAGTCAGTCTGTCAGTAGTATTACAGTCAGTCTGTGTCAGTAGGACTACATCAGTCTGTCAGTAGGACTACAGTCGTCTGTCAGTAGGACTACAGTCATCTGTGTCAGTAGGGACTACAGTCAGTCTGTCAGTAGGACTACAGTCAGTCTGTGTCAGTAGGACTACAGTCAGTCTGTCAGTAGTATTACAGTCAGTCTGTGTCAGTGGGACTACAGTCAGTCTGTCAGTAGTATTACAGTTAGTCTGTCAGTAGGACTACAGTCAGTCTGTGTCAGTAGGACTACATCAGTCTGTGTCAGTAGGACTACAGTCAGTCTGTCAGTATACTACAAGTCAGTCTGTGTCAGTGGGACTACAGTCAGTCTGTCAGTAGTATTACAGTTAGTCTGTCATTAGGACTACAGTCAGTCGTGTCAGTGGGACTACAGTCAGTCTGTGTCAGTAGGACTACAGTCAGTCTGTCAGTAGTACTACAGTCAGTCGGTGTCAGTGGGACTACAGTCAGTCTGTCAGTAGTTATACAGTTAGTCTGTGTCAGTAGGACTACAGTCAGTCTGTCAGTAGTACTACAGTCAGTCTGTTCAGTGGGACTACAGTCAGTCTGTCAGTAGTACTACAGTCAGTCTGTGTCAGTGGGACTACAGTCAGTCTGTCAGTAGTATTACAGTTAGTCTGTCAGTAGGACTACAGTCAGTCTGTGTCAGTAGGACTACAGTCAGTCTGTCAGTAGTATTACAGTTAGTCTGTGTCAGTAGTACTACAGTCAGTCTGTGTCAGTAGGACTACAGTCAGTCTGTCAGTAGTATTACAGTTAGTCTGTGTCAGTAGGACTACAGTCAGTCTGTGTCAGTAGTACTACAGTCAGTCTGTGTCAGTAGGACTACAGTCAGTCTGTCAGTAGTATTACAGTTAGTCTGTGTCAGTAGTACTACAGTCAGTCTGTGTCAGTAGGACTACAGTCAGTCTGTCAGTAGGACTACAGTCAGTCTGTCAGTAGTACTACAGTCAGTCTGTGTCAAGAGGACTACAGTCAGTCTGTCAGTAGTATTACAGTTAGTCTGTGTCAGTAGTACTACAGTCAGTCTGTGTCAAGAGGACTACAGTCAGTCTGTCAGTAGTATTACAGTTAGTCTGTGTCAATAGTACTACAGTCAGTCTGTGTCAGTAGGACTACAGTCAGTCTGTCAGTAGTATTACAGTTAGTCTGTGTCAGTAGTACTACAGTCAGTCTGTGTCAGTAGGACTACAGTCAGTCTGTCAGTAGTATTACAGTTAGTCTGTGTCAGTAGTACTACAGTCAGTCTGTGTCAGTAGGACTACAGTCAGTCTGTCAGTAGGACTACAGTCAGTCTGTCAGTAGTACTACAGTCAGTCTGTGTCAAGAGGACTACAGTCAGTCTGTCAGTAGTATTACAGTTAGTCTGTGTCAGTAGTACTACAGTCAGTCTGTGTCAAGAGGACTACAGTCTGTCTGTGTCAGTAGTATTACAGTCAGTATGTCAGTAGGACTACAGTCAGTCTGTCAGTAGGACTACAGTCAGTCTGTGTCAGTAGGATTACAGTCAGTCTGTCAGTAGGACTACAGTCAGTCTGTGTCAGTAGGACTACAGTCAGTCTGTGTCAGTAGGACTACAGTCAGTCCTAGTCAGTATTTCACATAAATCCTGCTGTAAATCAGCTTAATATCAGTTTGCTGCTGTTGCTCAATCACCTGATCTGACCTGTCCTTTTTGAAATGATCAGTTAGACAAATAAATCTAAATCTCTCCAATTCAACAAAAATTTTAAGTTTTATAAACTTCATGTTATTATGTCTAAACATCTCACATTTAAACCAATCAGCCCTTAGATCAGATGACAGGAAACCGTTTCCCATAATGCCCTGGGTCAGAACAGTTGAACTGCCTCAGATCTCCGTCCTCATGCTAATGATGTCAAAGCGAGTGGGTGCAACTCTGAGCAACATCGTTTCTGATTGGCTCATCTGGAGCCAGACTGTTATCACTGCAGCTGGGAGACATGAAGGCGACTTTTATACTGAAAGGATAAACGTCTCAACAATGAAACGTAATTATGTCAAAGCATGTTTTCCAGGATTCGATTTCAATGACTTTTCCAGGTTTTCCAGGAGGAACCTTGAGAAACATCAGTAAAATGAGTGAGTCCACGAAAGAACATCTCTGACCTCATTCAGACAGCTGAGCCTGAACGCATCAACGTCCTCTCACACAGTTTATTATCTGAGCTCTGCTCTGGTTCTGAGCTCTGCCCTGGTTCTAAGCTCTGCTCTGGTGTTGAGTGCTGCTCTGGTTCTAAGCTCTGCTCTGGTGGCTCTGGTTCTAAGCTCTGCTCTGGTTCTGAGCTCTGCTCTGGTTCTAAGCTCTGCTCTGGTTCTGAGCTCTGCTCTGGTGTTGAATGCTGCTCTGGTTCTAAGCTCTGCCCTGGTTCTGAGCTCTGCCCTGGTTCTGAGCTCTGCTCTGTTTCTGAGCTCTGCTCTGGTGTTGAATGCTGCTCTGGTTCTAAGCTCTGCCCTGGTTCTGAGCTCTGCCCTGGTTCTGAGCTCTGCTCTGGTGTTGAGTGCTGCCCTGGTTCTAAGCTCTGCCCTGGTTCTGAGCTCTGCTCTGGTTCTGAGTGCTGCTCTGGTTCTGAGTGCTGCTCTGGTTCCGAGCTCAGCAGCTCAACATGTGAAGAACATACCAACCGGTTGATTCAAGGAGCAGCTGATGGCGGACCTAGCCGTGCTGCCCCCCTCCAACACACACATCACAATACTGAACAGCTTCACTCTTCATGATACTGAGGAGCTGGAGATAGCAGGTCTGCAGCCCACACTGACCTAATTGTTGAGTTTTAAATCCTCTCTTCTGGACTACTGCAGACTCCAGAGACCAGAAAACATGAAACCTGTTTGGAACCAAAAACAAACCAAACCAGAGACTCTGATCGAGTTTCCATGACTCCTCATCAGCAGCTGCAGGCGCCTTGCCACCTCCAAACATCAAAGGCATCAAGGTCAAACCGGATTAAACAAGACCACAGAGCGAGACTCAAACCGGGGACAGATGGGGGCCACTCGTCAGCCCCTGGAGCGCACGTTTCGCCAGGGGTCCAGGTGTAGTGATGAGACTCTTACCTGCGTGCACAGCGGTTCTCCGTGATCGAAGACACTGAGGAACGGGATCTCCAGGAACGAGGCCATGAAGTCCACCTGTAGCAGCTCCTCGCGGCTCTGCGGGAAGGCGAGGACGGCGGACACTCCCTGCACCACCACGCCCTGACACACGCACCGGAACAGGGACTCCGGGTCGGCGGCGGCCGGCTGCCGGGACACCAGCTCCAGGCTCAGGTTGTAGGGCAAAAAGTTGTTCCGCTTCGGCTGCGTGTCCCGCTCCAGCTCCGGGTCTCTGTCCGGCTCCGGGTCCCGGTCCTGGTCCCGGCTCATCGCGGCGGCAGCGCGGCTCAGCGCCGCCTGCACCTGCACGCGAGCCGCCCGCTGCGCCGGCAGGAGCGCACCGACGCGCACCGTGTATCCGATCTGAGCCAGGAGGTGGCACGGCTGCGGGTGGAGGAGACACGGGGGCATCAGGAGGAGCTGCACAAGGAGCAAGACTCGGAGGGTCCGGGACCAGGAGGAGGAGGTGGAAGACATAATGCCGCGCTCTCAGCATCGCTCTGCCGCTCCTCCGCGTTCTCCTCCTGCTCCTTCCGCCAAAACACCGATACGCTGCTGCTGCTGCTGCTGCTGGAGACACACTGCTGCTCCTCCTGCTGCTTGGGGGAGACTGGGGGAGGAGGAGACAGAGGGGAGGATGCTCCAAAAAACAGGAGGCACAGAGGAGATCTTGACTGGAGAGGAGGAGAGAAAATACACCGAGACAAAGTGTGAGAGAGGAGGTGTTAGAGAGAGGAGGAAGGAGCTTAGGAGGTGCAGAAAATAAGAAGAAGGAAGAGAGGAGACGAAAAACAGACGATGGGGAAAGTGATAAAAGAGGTGCTTTACAGAGAAGGAGACACCGGAGGTGGAAAGGAGGAGGAGCAGGTGTCGTCCCAACAAGAGGAGGTGCAGAGGAGACAGAGAGGAGGTGAAAAGGAAGTGAGCGCACATAGAGGAGGAGGAGGTGAAAAGGGGGGAGGACACTAAAATAAGGAGGTGTAGAGAGGAGGTGAGGGAGAAGTAGGAAAAGATGAAGGTCAAACTGAAGACGGGGTGTGTAAGTGGAGAAGAGGAGGAGAGGAGGAGAGGAGGAGAAGGAGAAGAGGAGGGGGCTGAGAGGAAGGAGAGGAGGTGCCAAGAAGGAGGAGAAGAACAGAGTAGAGGAGGTAAAGAAGAACAACAAGTGAAGGTCAAGGTGAGAGATACAGAACAGGTGGAACATATAGAACCCATAGAACCTATAGAACACAGAACCTATAGAATATAGAATACATAGAACAAATAGAACAAATTACACATAGAACACAGAACATAAAACACATAGAACATGTATTATAAAGAACATTAGATTTGATTGGCTTTATTGATCCCACAGTGAGGAAATTAACTTGTTACAACAAGAAAAAGAATCACGTGAATAACATGAATAAGAAATACATATAAAAAAAGATATTCACAAAGAACACACAGAACATAAAGAACACATAGAACATAAAGAACACATAGAACATGTAGTACATTATGCAGGTACTACAGCAGTGTGGTAGAAGTATTACAGGAGTACAGTTGCAGTAGAAGTACTACGGGAGTACGTGATAGGGACATGATATTTTCTGCAGAGGATTTTTGGGGAGAATCCAGCTCGTTTTTACTCTGTGAGGTTTTGATTCGTCATCCTGAGAACATCACAGCTGAGAGCTGAGCCACAGTTACATAACACACACACACTTATATGTACATATACACACTTATACACATTAAATACTCCCATATAAACCAAATCTCCCTGAGAAAAAGTGGAACACCACAAATCAGTTCTAATTAGAAAAATAAAACCAGCTGTTTGATCTTCGGATGTGACGAGAGAAGAACAAACTGACCTGAAATCAGCTCGCTTGCTCTCTCTCTCTCTCTCTCTCTCTCTCTCTCTCTCTCTCTCACACACACACACACACACACACACACACACACACACACACACACAGAGTGTATAACGCAGTGTGTGGTCTTTCACTGATGATGATGTTTCATGTAAACTGTGATGGTTATCTCACAGACAAGTGTTTTCACCATAGTAAGCACTGAATCTAGATGTTAAGCTGCTGGACTGGAGGACTTCAGACTTCACATTATGTCCACAATACAGAGGTGTAGTCTGTAGCTCTAACCCCAGAAATCAGTAAGCATGGAGGCAAGTCCTGTTCCCTCGTCTCAAAGTCTGAGTGTTAAATGTGTGTAATAAGCTGTGTGTCACCACAGGCAGAACATATTCACATGTTTTGTTCTCCAACATAAAATCATCATTAATGTCCCACAGTTTAATTGTGAAGCTCTTTGTGTGTTAACAACAGTTAGCGGTTGCTAACGAGTGTCTGAATGAGACTACAGAGGTTGTCGGGGACATTAAACGTCCTCACAGCGAACACGGAGACTCATCTACTCACTAGTCCATCTTTACAGCCACTTTAGTTACACACTGTTCTAACTCTGACTTTACAACTTGTACATTGATCAGTTTATAGAAAACCTGGATAGTAATTGTGCAGTAAGACTCTTAGTGGTGGTGATGTTTCAGTCATGTGACCGTGATGTCGTCTGTTTGTAGCCTAGCATTAGCTTCTTAATGCTACACAGTGAATTTAGCTTCAAACATCACAGAGTGGAGTTCATCTGTGGAGATTATCTGGATCAACAGAACCTGCAAGGATCAGAAACATGTCTGACACAGATTACTTTCTGTAATTATCCAAAATCCAATTCAATAATCTCATCGGCTTTTTGTTTAGGGCGATGCTAACTTCAGTTAGCTATAGAAATATTTCATCCCCACATCACTTCATGCAATAAACTGCAGGTAATTTAATCAGTCAGGAAGATTCTTGTGGTCTACAGGAAGTCTTCTTGAGGCCTCTTGTGGACTAAAGGAATTGTGGGTTTGGAGCCCTCAGAAGTCCTGTTAGCTGTAATGTATTGCTGCTGTTAACTAGCTAGCTCAGTAAGCCCTTGAGCTAAGTGGCTAATGGCTGTCTGCTGAAGTAATTCAGCTCGATTTAGTTCAGGCAAAGACAGAAACTTGAACTCAGATGGTGGATGGTGTAGTGGGGCGGCCTCGCTGACAAATTGTGCACTGTGTGATAAAAGCATGAAATTTGGTACAGTTAAGGCCAAAGGCAGTCTGAAAAAAACTGTATATTGGGACATTGTGAATTTTCAACATACCGGCCGTGGTGGCCATTTTAAAAATGACTGCCACTGACAACAGTATTCAGATCAATTTTGTTATTTGCATGGTATATAATATGATGTTGATGATCTTGTTAGTTGAATGTATTTACCATACCTAGTTTAAGGAAGTTTATACATGAAGAATACATAATAATCAATACAAATTCAAGACGGTTGCCACGATCAGCATGAACATTTTAATTGTAATAAAGTTTCATATCTTGCATATGATATGGTCGATCTCTATAAATAATTTCACATTTTTTCATGCAGAAATAAAATCTGCAATGTGTAACAAGCCCAGAATCTTCATTTGTTCTCACAATTCAAGATAGCCACCATTTACTTGCAGATATCACACACAAATGTAAGCGGTGCAAGTTTGGGAATTTAGTTTAATTTCAATCTTTTTCCTCAAACTTCTCAAATACCTAAGTCTCAAAAATAGTGACATGCTGATGTCACCTTCAAGTCCTTCAATTCATTTGAAAAATCAAATGTGACTTGACCATTGCAACATGCCTCGAGTTCATATTTGTCATATGCTCGGCTCTAGGTAGGCTTACAACTAGATAAATAAAACTTATTTTGAAACTTATTTTGTTTTTACAATTAGCTCACAACTAGGGCTGCCCGGTAAATCGAATTTTCATTGTCATCGCAATATGAACATGTGCGATAAACACTTCACAAACGACTGCCTGACACGCCATGAACTAAAAAATCATTTTGAGTTAAAAATGCACTTTTTCAATTCTGATTTCAAACTGAATTGGTCAATTTTATGTATCATTTAATGCTTGTTGATAGGGGTGCAACGGATAAAAAAACTGACGGTTCGGATCGTTTCGCGGATCAGAGTCACGGATCGGATAATTTTTCGGATCGGCCAAAAAAAAAAAAAAAAAAAAGACGAGACAAATGCCGCGGTGATAAGCGGTTGTTAAGCAGTCTTCGTTCTCACTCCTGTCAGTGAAACACCTGGGTGATGTCGCTTCAAATGCGTGGCCATGCTTGATGTGTTTTTGATGTGTTTGTGCCTACACACCGTCACAGTTTATTCAAGGTATACCATGGTATGAAAAAGTCATGGTTTCAAAACCACTAAAATTTTCCGTCATACCGTTCCTGCAGTATGAGCGTTTTTTTGTTGTTTTTTTTTAATGTGACGTGACGTCTCGTCAGAGAGAAAGTAGAGGTCCCTCACGCCGCGTGCAGCTGCAGTGTAAAGTGCCCCTCCCCCCGCACCTGGTTGCTGTGAGTGACAAACAGGCAGCATGATGGCTGAAGGAGGCGAGCCCCCCGAACTTTCCCCCCGTCTAAAAGGACCAAGTCGGCTGTATGGGAGTACTTTGGCTACCATAAAAAGCCAGACAGCCATGGCTTGGAGGAAGAGGGTCGCCCAACGTGCAAAACGTGCTTGAGGACAGTGGCAGCCGGAGGAGGCAATACAGCAAATATGACCCATCGCTGTATGCTAAATTCAAGGCAAAGTTAAGGTTGTCTTGAAATGAACAAGCGTATTAGCGTCTGACATTAGTGAAATGAGCTTGTTACTGAGGCAGATGGTAGTTACCATATCTTGTCATTTCTTTATCTCTATGATAGTAACTTTTTTTTTAAAATTTTTTACTGAGGCAGATATGGTAACTAGCATGCTAAGATGGATCCATCTTAGCATGCTAGTTACCATATCTGCCTCAGAAAAGTTATCCATAACTTGTTTTCTTTCATCAGTCTTTATTGCTAAGATGGATAACACCAGCTAGTTTCCTCTCCAACATGAGGTGAAGAAGAGAAGCACATGTGTAATGTTTTTTTACTTTAATGCTACAATTAAGTTGAGCTTGTATAACCTGCTGTGTCATTACAAATTCAGGTTAAATTCACATGTCTTTCTTATTTTTTTCTTTTTAGGACAGCAGTAGCTTTGGCAGCAACAGGGCATCCACCTCAAAAGCTGAAGGTCAGCCCACAATTCAGCAATCATTTGAAAAACAAGTCACCTATGCACCCACATCAAAGCATGCTAAAGGCCTGAACAATGCTGTGGCATACTTCATTGCCAAAGACATGATGCCCTTTCAAGCTGTGGAGAAACCTGGGTTTCTGAAATTGATGAATTCCTTGATGGCACTTTAAAAAGTGCCATCAAGGAAATTCTTCTCAAAGAATGAAATCCCTAAGATGTACTCTGAGGTCAAAGCTCATGTGCAGAAACAAGTGGCAAAAGGGGTGTGGTTTTCTGCAACAACTGATTTGTGGACTAGCAGTGGTGGTGGTGGCGAACCATACATCAGCTTCACAGTGCATTTCCTCTCTCCAGAGTGGGAGCTAAAGTCCTTCTATATATTGTTTAAAAATAAAAGACTGTTCAATGGAAAAGTTTTTTACTTTTTTTGTTTTTAAATACAGACATTCAAAATACACATTTTAGAGCTGTAATCATAATACCGTGAAACCGTGATATTTAGGTTATCATATCGTCAGAATCTCATACCGGCCCATGCCTATGCGCTATTTTATTGTTTTCTTCAGAAATTGAATAATTTACGTTGTAACATTAATGCATAGTGAATACCGCTAACACTGCTACGTTATCCAGCTGTTGTGTGCTGTTTTGACCATTAACATAAGTTTTGTAGATGTTTTCGTCTAACTTTCTTGGCACCATTGTAACGCAGCAGACCCGCCGTGTATAGTAAATGAAGTACCGTTTCGGACACCGTAGCATCCATTAATTCATGTAAACTCTGGTATTTTGTCTGTTTAGGAACAGAGGTGCAGAGAAGGAACAAAACACAATTAATGTGTATTACTGTCTTCTGCAGGTACGTTTTAAATTGCCAACAGAGGTCGCTGTCCTCCCTTTTTATACATGTTGTCATGGTTTTGAGGAGATATGTTGTTTAAGTTGAAATGTTTTCCAGCCAATTTAAATAGCTCTTGGCTAGTAACGTGTATAATAAGCTGAATACGTACTGTAATATTAAAATAATGTGTTTATATGTATTTTGAGGCAACACATTGCCGCCTTGCATTGTTGAGGGAACAGAGGTGCAGAGAAGGAACAAAAGGCAATTAATGTGTATTACTGTCTTCTTCAGATAATAAATGTGGGAAAACAAGTCCTTGGCCGATCTTCTTTCATCCCCTATTCACACCTGTTACACATGCGCCATGCATGCACCTTGAGCATGCCAACATTTAGCCTATCAGACGGAGCCCCAGCTAGCCGTTAGCTACCCTGACAAAATGAATCGGCATCAGTTTGGTGGTGATTGGCAGGTTATGATGGCTGAGAGAGAAAAACCATGAAAATGTGGTCGACGAAGACGTAGTGGTGAAGAGAAACAGCACTTCTGCTATATGGACTGATTCTGGATTCAGGAGAGACGACGTGTTACAAACACAGGTACTGTGTAAAACATGCCGAGCAGTCGTTGCAACTTCTAGTGGAAACACAACCAACATCCATCACCACCTGCAATACAACCAGAAAGACCTACACCAACACTTCAAAACTAACGTCAGCCATCATTAACTGTATAGTTAATCATATGCAAACTTAAATATTTGTTTATTTATCGCATGTTATATCGTCATCGTGATATTGAACAGTGTTATCGCACATAGCAGACTTTCCTTATATTGTGCAGGCCTACTCACAACTAGATAAATAAAACGTATTTAAGAAAGACCCTTATTTTTTCCCCACTGACACCCTGTTCACATAAATAGTTAACGTGCTAACGTGCTAATACCACGTTTCAAATGGTGGACTGCTGTTAACATAAAACTACTTAGTAGGAAGATACTGCAGACTGAATAGTGAACATGCTGATGCATTCGAAATGTGGAAAGCTCTCTCCCCCTCCCCATTCAAGTAATTTCACAGACTAATCAGAAACCTCTCTGAGTTATTCACCCAATGACAAAACAAGATATCTTTCAAATGTCAAAGAACAGAATGCCCTCCTTCCCAGGCAGGTATATAAGGCAGTTCTTTAAGACAGATCCCACAGACAGATCCTTTGAAACTTCTATGTACTCCTTTGATATTTCACTGCATCAAGCCTGTTATTAGATTGCTAGAGTAACTTGAATCTTTGAGAGTGATTGTGTGCCACATTATTTTTGCTCTTCCTATACTATTGCTGCTGGTGGTGAGGGTTATCTGAGGGTCATTATGAACCATTTTGGACATGCCTGCCTGATGCAGGCCAGTCCAGCGATGAACTTATCTCCTGCAAATGTAAGAAGGGTTGTGTTAAGCAGTGTAAGTGCAAAAGAGCTGTCTTAGACTGCACAGCTCTCTGTTACTGTGAAGGGAATTGCTGAGAGTCTTCTACAGTACAGTTACTATTGTCAGTTAGGCCTATCTTGCATTGGGAGCTTCCAAATAGGCTAAATACTAGGGGTGTAACGATGCATGCATTTGTATTGAACCGTTTCGGTACGGGACGTTCGTTTTGGTACAGGGCTGTGCACAGGTGAGTTCCCGGAATGGAAGTTGCGTGTGTTTATTTTCCGCCTGCAGCTACACGTGCAGCCCGTTTACGTCATGGCTAACCCTAGCGAGAAACCAGAGCTTGAAGACCCTCCCTTTTCGCTAAAGTCTGCTGTTTGGGAACAGTGCAGCTTCTTGGTTAAATATTGCAACGGAGAAAGACATGTTTCTGGAGTGACAGTTTAACTGGTGTTCATTTTAACTGGTGAGGGTCCCAGGTGTGCTGGAGGTGTGGTTTGAGAATCTCGTCTCGAGAGGGGTCCTCGGTGATGTTCGCTAACCAGGAAAAACATTCCAATCGCCCTGCTCATCGATCCATGTCATATATATGTATATTCATTTTAACGTGTGTCACAAGGGTAAGGTAGTGTTATGGCCCGGCTCTTGAGCCATGAACAAAATAAGAGGTTTACAAGGTAAACTGCAAAATGAAACAATTTATTAACCCAAATAACCAACCAATACTTAAAGTCCGGACCTAAAAGGCCAAGGCCAACTAAACAAACACATGATGCTCTTAACAAAAGAGCTCAACAGAAGGGAGCCAAAAGATGAAAGAGGAAGTTCTCGAAAACAGCCAGGTCTTAAATACTCCTGGGAGGACTGATCAGGTGCTCCCAGGGTGGTGATTATAACTCTGCCTACGTGGAACCTGCAGGGTGACAGAAACATAAGACACACACACACACACACACACACACACACACAGCAGGCCCTGCTGAAGCAGGAGGCTGTCACACCCTCCCCCATAGAAACGGGGTCCCAACCCTGGAACCAAGTAATTTTACCATATTATAACAGTTATTCTTTTAGATCATCCATATCTATAAAAAATAACTGATATAATATGGTTAAAGTATTTGGGGGCTCGTCCAAACTTTGTGCGTAAATTGTTGTGTAATGGTTGTAAGTAATTATGAATGGGCTTGTAGAGAAGTTGTGAATGGGCTGATGACATCAACTTTACTACGGAGCCGTGTTGTTGCCAGCACGTGGAGCTGGCGCCTTGATTAAGTATTTTTTGAGAGGTACGGGTTTTGTTAAGTGGGCTTAAAAGATGTAAGGTGACAGTATTAGGTGATCACGTTGGTGCCGAGAGGCGCATACTGGTAAGTGTATAATTCCCTGCGAGGCATAGCAGCGTTACTCCTTTGGGTTCGTTGGTTTGTTTTTTTGTGTAGTGTTGCAGTAAACGTGGTTGGAGCAAATGCTCGGGAGCACAGCTGTGGCCGTCGGGGTGGCCATCCGTGGTGGCTTTCTACGTGCTCGGTAATCAGTGCATAATTACCGCCATCGGAACTGCATGAAGACTAGGCATGAGTTATGGTCAGTTTAGATTTTGATGATTAGGTAAGCGATAGAGGGAATTTTCACTTTTTGTGGGTTTGCTTGCACCCTGTATGCTTTTTTGTGACATTGATGGATCCCTGGTATTTTGCACAATTAGACGGGGTTTAGTCCTCGGTTTGTTTGTCGTGGGAATGGCTGAACTAAGTGATTTTGTTAAAGCTCCGTCGGAGGAGTTTTTTGGCAGCGGTACTAAGGAGCAGCTGTTAAAGATAGCGGAGCACTATGAGATCCAGATTTCTGATAAGTGGTTGTAGGACACTGTTAAAACTATTTTAAAGGCAAATTTAGGTGAAATGTGAGTCGGATTTTTCTGTTTCTCCAGTTTTGGCAGCAGGTAATTTGACATTTGAGGAGCAAAGGGAGTTACTTAGGTTACAGTTGGAACACGACAGAATGAAGCAGAGCACAAATATTGAAACGCAACTTGCAGTAGAAAAGATGCGCTGTGAGGCAGAACAGGCAAGGCTGGCTCTAGAACGGCATAAACTCGACTTGCTTGGAAAGGGTACATTGAAAACTGGTGATTTAGTGGAGCTGGGAAGTTCTGTGCTTTGTCCTGAGCCAATTGAAGAGTGTTTTGATATTGTGGGTCACCTGCGATTGTTGCCAAAGTTTAATGAGAGAGATCCAGAGAAATCTTTTCCGCTGTTTGAGTGCGTGGCGGACAGAAGAAAGTGGCCAGAATCTGCTTGTGCGTTAATGCTGCAGTGCGTTTTAACTGGGAGAGCGCAGGAGGCGTATTCTTCATTGTATTGACAGCTTACGAGTTGGTCCCTGAGGCTTACCGCCAGCGGTTTAGGACATGGCGGAAACATGATACGCAGACGCACCTGGAGTTTGCTCGTGATTTGACGGCTCATTTTACGCGTTGGTGTTTGGCATTAAAAGTGGAAAGTTTTGATAAACTGTGTGATCTTATAGTCCTGGAACAGTTTAAAAATTCTATCCCTGAAAACATTGTTACATACATTAACGATCAAAAAGTAAAAACAGCTGCTGCAACTGCTGCTGTAGCAGATGATTATGTTTTGACACAGGCGTAATTTTGGGTTATTGCGCACTCGCAACAGAAGATCTGACATGAAGGATCGTAGCATGAGAAATTTGGACAAGACCTGTAATTTCTGTAATAAAAAGGGACATTTGAAGGCTGACTGTTATGCTTTAAAGGCAAGAACTCTACCAACTGGCGCAGCACAGCCAAGAGGGGCATGTTTAGCTGTGCCTATGCCAAAGTTCTCCCCGCTGGTAAATGATGTGCAGGAGGAAGTACCTCTACCTAGCAAGTGGGATTCTTTCTTACCTTTTGTGTCAGATGGTTTCGTTTCACTGGCAGGAAGTGATGTGAAACTGCCAGTAAAAATATTGCGTAATATGGCTGCGTTTGACTGTTTTATTCATGCTTCAGTTTTGCCGTTTTCTGAAAAGAGTGACACTGGATGCACTGCTCCTGTTGTAGGCATGGGCATGAAAATTTTGCAGGTTTCACTACATGGTGTTATGTTATATTCTGACCTTTTTCAGGGCCAAGCTGCTGTTGGGGTGCGTCCGGCGCTGCCACTTGAAGGCATTACGCTGATTTTGGGGAATGGCGTAGCAGGGCCGCATGTTTGAGCTGCTGTTCCTCCGCCACCCCCTGTGGTTTCCTCAGTCCCGCTGGTGAGGAAGCAGCCTGAGAGTGAAGAGCTGTCTCCCGAGGCTTTGAGTGCATGTGCGGTAACATGCTCTATGAAACAAACAAATCCTGATTGTGTGTCTGGTTCTGGGAAGTTGGACTGTGAGGCAGCAGAATTGTGTGCTTTCTCTCTGGTTGATGTACCTCTCACAGTTTCACAGGAGGACCTTGCTGCTGAACAACAAGCTGACCCTTCTTTGAGGGGCCTGTTCGAGCAGGTACCTGCCATGGATGAGGTGAAAAATAGTTTTCAGGGGTATTTTAAGCACAACAACCTGCTGGTGCGAAAATGGATGCCGCACGGAGACTGTTTTGGTGGGGACCCAGTTATCCAGGTTGTGTTACCGGTTAATTTAGAGAGTCTGTGTTGAAGTTGGCTCATGATGAAGCAGGACATTGGGGCGTAGGAAAACATATGATCGGGTCCTGCGGCATTTCTTCTGGCCGCATGTGAAAAAGGATGTGGCGACATATATTAAAACCTGTCATACTTGCCAGCTCACGGGGAAGCCGAATCAAAAAATACCACCTTCTCCTTTGTCCCCCATCCAAGCTGTCGATCAGCCGTTTCAGCATCTGATTATTGACTATGTGGGTCCATTGCCTCGGTCTCGAACTGGTGCAAGTTATCTTCTTACTGTGATGTGACAAAGTACTTGTTATCCGGCTGTGTATCCGTTGCGCACAATAATGGCCAGATCTGTGGTGCGTGCTTTGACGCAGTTCATCTGAATTTTTGGTATCCCAAGAATTATTCAAACTGACCAGGGTTCAAACTTCTCTTCCCATCTTTTTTACCAAGTACTGAAACAACTTCACGTTAAGCACAATAAGGCATCCGCGTATCATGCGCAAAGTCAGGGGGTGTTGGAACGATTTCACCAGACTTTAAAGTCATTGTTGCGGGCTTATTGTGTTCAGATGGGGGGAGATTATTACCAGATATGTGCGTCGGGTTCACCCGAACAGCCGTCTCCAGCGTGTGCGCAGCCAGTGTGCCGTGGGAAGGGTGTCGGTAGTGTCTACTCCTCAGACTGTGGCAGCTGGGCTGGAAGATGGGTTGCTTGGTCTGGATGCTGCTATGTTAGAAGGCCGTTTAAAGAACTCTGAGTCACTGTGCCTGTTACAGGTTTTGCTGGATCACTTATCAGAGGCAAAGCAGGCAGATTTATCTGCGCTTATAAACTCTTTTCCGTCCTTGTTTGGTGACATTTCTACTCAGACGCACCTTATAGAACATGATATCGATGTCGGAGTTCCTCCACCAATCAGGCAGAGGTTCTATCGGGTAAATCCAGAGAAACATAAGACACACACACACACACACAGCAGGCCCTGCTAAAGCAGGAGGCCGTCACAGTAGTAATTTTATTGTGTGTATTTTAAGCTCCCAGTGTTTTTAACTTGTAACATTTCTGATTTTATTGTGTAGTTTTATCAGTGTGTTTTTATTGCATGTATTGTACACTGGGAGAGTGTTGTGCTTTTATTTTTAAAAACCTTATCCCGGTTGTGACACCCCTCTGCACAATCAGCCTACCTGAGAGAGTGAGATTGGCCAGACTTTAAAAAGCATCCAAAGATAGCAGGCGGGCAGAAAGAGACAGAGACAACTAGACACCGATGGCGTGAGAGAGGACGGTGGACGCAGAACGCCGGGACGGTGGGCACCAAGCAAGGCGGGTGCCATGGCACAGAGGGCACCAGAACGCCAAGAGGCGGGTGCCTGGAATGGTGGGTGCCGGCCGGGAGACTACAGACTGAACAGAGGACGTGTTGGCGCCCCTTCCCCAGCGACAGAGCCAACCCCACCGGCAGGCTGCACATGTGCTGCTGCCTTCCTCCGCAGATAAGACTCTGCAGACTCTAAGACTCTGAACTGTAGCTTTCCTCATTTAGCTTTTTAGCACCCTTTTTCTCATGGACTTTTTACCTGTGGTTTTAACCTGATTTTATTATTATATTATTCTGTGAATAAATATCAGTGTTTATCCTGTTCAGCATCTGTTGTTTCTTGGTTTTAGCAATTGCTCTCTCGCCTGATTTTAAACTACACAATCAGTTTTAACTAAACATCTTTTTAATCATTTGAACTTTTTTTTTTTTTTTTTTTTATGTTTTTATTGGAGACCAGCGTTTCATAAGCATCAATATAAAACATACCGTTATTCCACAGCTGTTTTCCAGCATCTTTTTTATATGGTACATTAGAACAAAGAACCAGAAAAAGAACATCTAAGAGCAAGGAGGGAGAAAAAATAAGTAACAAAAATAATTAAAATAAAATTGATAATAATAATAATAATAATAATAGTGATAATAAATAAATAAACAAACAAATAAGTAAAAAAAAAAAAAATAGATAAATACAAATATAATTAGTTAGTAAGTGAAGATAAAACAAAATATAAATAAAAAGAAAGTAAAACTAAATAAAATGTGATATAAAAGGGAGGCCAGAGAGAAAAATAAATAATCATAATGATAAAAAATAGATAAATGAATAAAGGATGCCCAGCGTGCTCACTAAAATAGAAATAAAAAGATTGGATACATCAAATTAATTCAGTTGGAGTCCAGAGAGGTGAGGGTGTTTACGTATGTGATAAGAGGTTGCCATCTTTTATAAAAATTAGCTGTTGAACCTCTTAAGGCATATTTAACTTTTTCCAGAGACAGGAAAGACATTAAATCACTTAACCAAGATATAGTGGGAGGAGCGTTTGGGCTTTTCCAATGTAAGAGAATATGTCTGCGGGCAATGAGAGAGGCGAACGCAACAACATCAGAGTTTTTCTTAGTGAGACTAGTTGGATTACGAGGTACACCAAAGATGGATATCAGTGGGCATGGTTCTAACTTGATATTGAGGGCATTGTTTAATGATTCAAAAAAGGATGACCAGAAATTGACTAGTTTGGGACAAGAAAAGAACATATGGACATGGTCTGCTGGGGATAAACCACATCTGTCACAGATATCATTCGTACCTGGAAATAGCCTACTAAGTCTGTTCTTGGTGAAATGAATTTTGTGGAGAACCTTTAATTGGATTAAACTAAGACGAGCACAGGAAGATGTAGAATTAACCCTGATCAGCGCCTCCCTCCACCACCCATCAGTCAAACCAAAGCCAAGTTCCCTTTCCCAACCACTCTTGACCATCTCAAGGGGGGACATATTCGAAGATGATGTCAAGTCATATAAAACTGAGATCTTACTACGAGCCATTGGAAGGGAGAGTATCTCAGTGATAAGAGATCCCGCTGGGGACTGGGGGAAAGGAGTAAAATGTGTACGAGCTTAATTCCGCGCTTGGAAGTATCGAAACACATGAGACTGAGGTAAGTTAAATTTAACATGGAGATCATTAAATGAGGCGAATGTGCCCTCCGAATATAAATCTGAAAATCGAACCAGACCTCTCTCCCTCCATAAAGTGAAAGCAGAGTCTGCATTGGAGGGGGGGAAGAGATGATTACTGCAAATAGGGCTTAATGGAATGGGTGTTGAAAGTTTGAAATGTTGCCTGAATTGTTTCCAAATTTTCAAAGAGGAAAGTACAATTGGGTGCTTAATATAACTAGGACAGTGAGAAGCCAGAGGGGCACAGACCAGAGCCACCAGAGATGAGGGATGGCAAGAAGCATCTTCCATTATACACCAGTCCAAGCCAGGAGAATTACACCAGGCATGGATTTTTTGAAGGTTGGCAGCCCAATAGTAAAATAATAGGTTAGGCAGTGCAAGGCCCCCATCTGATTTGCCTCTTTGGAGTGTTGTTTGACGTGCCCTTGGGTTCTTACCAGCCCAAATAAATTTAGAGATCATTTTGTCTAACGTTTGAATAAATGATTTAGATAAAAAAATTGGAAGACATTGGAAAAGAAACAAAAATCTCGGAAGGATATTCATTTTAACAGAATTGATTCTGCCCATTAGAGAGAGAGGGAGAGAGTCCCAGCGCGCCAAATCAGACCTAACCTCCACAACCAACTTCATGAAGTTATTTGTATGTAATAACGAGGAAAGGGAGTGAAAGGGAATATTAATACCTAGATAGCGAAAGCTATTATGAGCTAAACGAAATGGTAGTGCCTCTGCTGAGATCCGCTTAGCTGCATTGTTTACTGGAAAACACTCGGTTTTACTGATGTTTAATTTATAACCTGAGAATGATCCGAAAGTTGTCAAGATTTGTAAAATATTATCTACACAGCCAATCGGGTCTGTTACATATAACAACAAGTCATCAGCATAAAGGGACACTCGATGTTCCAGTCCAGCTCTAAAAATACCAGTGAAACATGAGGAAGATTTCAAAGCAATGGAAAGAGGCTCTATTGCTATGGCAAAAAGCAGAGGAGACATTGGGCAACCTTGGCGGGTCCCTCTTGATAGAGGGAAATATTCAGACCTTTGAAAGTTGTCACACAAGCAGAAGGGGCCGAGTATAAAAGCTGTATCCAAGAAATAAATTTAGACCCAAAGGCAAATTTCCCCAGAACAGAAAACAAGTAATCCCATTCGATTCGATCGAAGGCTTTCTCCGCATCTAAAGAGATAACCATTTCAGCAGCTTGGGACGTGTTGGGAGATAGCACAATATTTAAAAGTCTTCTGATGTTAGATGATAGTTGACGACCTCTAACAAACCCTGTTTGATCTAAAGAAACTATGTCTGGTAAACAAGGGTCCAAACGGCATGCTAGTACCTTGGCTAGAAGTTTTACGTCTGAATTTAATAAACTTATCGGTCTCCAGCTGCTACATTCATCTAAGTTCTTGTCTTTTTTGGGAATAAGCGAGATTGAGGCCTGATTTAAAGTTGGAGGCAAAGAGCCTCGCTTCAGTGAGTCATTAAACATGTCTAATAACAATGGAGTGAGTTGTTGGGAGGATTTTTTATAAAAGTCAACCGGGAATCCATCCGGCCCTGGGGCTTTGTTGTTTTGTATTAGTTTAAGGCAAGAAATTAATTCTTCCAACATTATGGGTTTTTCCAACTTTTCTTTAATACGAGGGTCTATGGTAGGTATATCTATGTTATCCAGGAAATTAGCCATTATGGTGTTATTTGCAGGAGGTTCCGATTAATACAGGTTAGAATAATAGGAAGCAAAGATGGAATTTATTTCAGCTGGACTGGTAGTTAAGGTGTGAGAGGAGTCATATATTTGTGATATAAAATTTGAGGCTGACTGACGTTTAAGTTGGAGGGCAAGGAGACGGCTGGCTTTGTCACCATATTCATAGTATGTCCCTTTGGTCCGTCTTAACAGGTGCTCTGCTTTATCTGTAGAGAGGATGTCGTAATCAGATTGTAATTTGATTCTTTTAGCATATAGTTCTGGATTGGGAGAGCATGAATATTCTCTATCTACGCTGAGAATTGCATCAATAAGCTCTTGCTGCTTTTGTTTATTTTTCCTAGCCAGATGTGTGCTATATGAGATAATATCTCCCCTAATTACTGCTTTTAATGTTTCCCATAACAGAGAGGGCGACGTGGACTCAGTTTTATTATTTTCAAGGAAGACACTAATTTTCTTTGAAATACATTGACAGAACTCAGCTTTAGCTAGTAGCCCTGTATTAAACTTCCACTGTTTTGTACTGATAGGTGACAGTGCTAAATTTAATATGTGTGGAGCATGATCAGAAATAGCAATGGCAGAGTATTCACTGGATTTCACTGCAGGTAGAAGAGCCCTGTCTATAAAAAAGTAGTCGATACGGGAATAAGCCCGGTGTACTTTAGAGAAGTAAGAAAGTTCCTTTGAAAATGGGTGGAGCAGGCGCCAAGCATCTATGCAGCCCAATTGACTCATAATAGATGAAAATGTCTTCGACATGGCAGAGGGTATAAGCACTTTCGGGTGGGATCGGTCAAGTTTCGGGTCTATTACTAAGTTCAGGTCTCCCCCTAGAATGAGACGATGAGTATCCAAGTTGGGAATTTTTGAAAAAAGGGAAGTCATAAAATTTGGATTATCCCAATTAGGGGCATAAACATTAACCAATACAACTGAGGATTGAAATAATGTGCCACTTACTATAACATAACGCCCATGGGGATCAGATATAATTTGATGCAATCCTCGAGGCAAAATGTGCCGGCAAAATAGGAGAAAATCCCTCTTTAAACAACTAAGTGTATGAGGAAAATACATTAAAATAAAGTAGTTTCAAGCCATAGATTGGTAATTTCAAGTCATATGTAAAGTGAAGGGTACAGTGTTTTTAATATCCACATGTCATTAAATTAAGAATATGTTTCTTTGAATAAATACCACATTTTATATATAAACAAAACAAAAAGGCCACACATGGAGTAAAGCAAAACAAATTGCGGCTGACCAAGATACTTGGACACCGTCCACACCTAACTGGAGGTGGGAAGAAGTAATATGTGGTACTGTTCACAGTCTGTGGTCCCCTTCAACAGTGTAGTTGTGCCTTACCTTGAGAAAGTCCAGCAACAAGATAGAAAAATAAAGATAATGGTCCCAGAAGAATTGGTATGATGATGATCATACCACTCGCTCCCTCTTTCATGAGTCTCGTATGTGTTCCTCGTAAAACAGCTCCGCCTGCTCCGGGGAGTCGAAGATGTGGGTCACACCGTTGAAAGTAACACGCAGCCAGGCAGGGTAGATCATGCCGAATCGTAACCCTTTCTTAAAAAGCAAGGATTTCACCTGGTTGAAAGCAGCTTGCCTCTTCGCCACTGCAGCGCTGAAGTCCTCATAAAACTTGATGTTATGACCCCGATATGTCATATTGCGGTGATCTTTGGCCCATAGTAACACTTTCTCTTTATCGATGTAGCGGTGAAAGCGCACTATCACAGGGCGGGATCCTTGACGAGGTTTGGGTCTGAGACTACGATGAGCACGGTCTAGTTCAGGTGTGGAGTCCGATAGAGCCTCCGCAGCCACTTCCTTGAATAAATCTGCCATGAATTGTCTCGGGTTGTTACCTTCAATGTCTTCAGGAAGCCCAATCACTCTTAGATTCTGACACTTTGAGCGAGACACCAAGTCCTCCACGGTGGCCTGCAGAGCACCGTTCTCCTCCGTCATCGAGGTTAGCTTGGAGCGTAGCTCCACTACGTCGTGCTCCAGGCTAGTGATGTTATCCGAATGGGTCGAGAGGGCCGCTTCCATCTCCGAAATTGTAGAAGTATGTTTAGCCACGGTGGCGGCGATGGATTCAAGAGCCGAATTAATCGGGGCGAGGGCCGCATTCAATGAGGCAGTGAGCTCCGCAGTGGTGCTTTTCCTAGATTTTTCCAGTTCGATGATGAGCATTTCCAAAGTGAGGGGTGAAGGCCCTGTCACCATGTTGCTAGCTTCCCGACCAGAGAAGGGGAGAGTCTGTTGCTGTGCCTGACTTTTCCAAGTTTGTTTACTCATTCTTGCGCAGGTTCAGCGGGGCGTTAATTAAAACGGATAGTTACACTGAACATATACTTGAAAAGTTGACGTAAATAACAAATTTTTCCCGAAATTGTAGGAGGTTTGCCCCCACACGTCCGTCCTCTACATCGTCAAACCGGAAGTCCATTTTAACTTTTTAACACACATATACCATAGCCAGTGTTGTGCCTGAACGCGTTCAATGAATGATCGTTCATGAACTCCTTCATATTTTAGGCGAACGTGAACTGAACGTACTGTATTCTGCCCGATGAACGTTATTGTGAACGTGTTTATTCTGGCATTTGTGAACGGCACGTTATCACAGTTTAACTTCGTTCAAGACAGTGACCGACTTCCATCGAGCCTTCCAGGCGAAAACCGGCTAAAACACACCATGAACAGGCCTTAATATGGAGCGGAAAAACACCCAATCTGGCTGTTGTGTATAAAAAGGACGCTGGACGAGAGGTTTGTGCAACTCGCTTTACTTTCGATCAAAACGAAACTTAACTACTGTATTTCAAACAGAAACAGCTGCATACCAAACATGAAGTGAGACATTACCAAATGAACACAGATTAATTCGTCCTGAACGGACACAACACTGGCAGCACCTGCCACCACAGAGTCGCACCGCGCATGCGTCATCAATGTGCTAAGCATGGAGGCAAAAACAAATGAAGGCTTCACATCTGTTTTTTTATTATGATATATCTCAAAAGTTTTGGAGTGATGTTGTCGGATCTCATTTTTTTGATGCTGCTAACTCTGTCCATTCTCTTACCCTTAAACATGTTATTTGCTGTTAACCCAGAAGATAATGCTCTTGAACACATGATGAACTTTGTTATCCTATGCAAAATGTTTTATTCTGGTACTCTGGTACTGTCCTCAACTGGTTTTGTTCCTATCTCACAGATCGATGCTTTTATGTAAGTATGGATACATGCTCCTCAGGAACCCATGAAATTGGATGTGGGGTTCCCCAAGGGTCAATTTTAGGTCCACTTCTTTTTAATCTTTACATGCTTCCTCTTGGGGATGTCATCAGGAGACACGGCATCAGCTTCCATAGTTACGCTGATGACACACAACTGTACATTGCCGTGTCTCCTGATGAAACAGATCAAATTGATGCCCTTCTTAACTGCATTGTAGACATCAAGTCATGGATGGGAGTGAATTTCCTACAGCTCAACCAGGACAAAACTGAGGTTTTAGTTATAGGTCCTGAAGGCCAGAGAGAGAAACTTTTTCCAAAACTACAGCATCTTAAACCAACACAATCAGTAAAAAATCTGGGCGTGATTTTTGATTCTGAGCTGAATTTTATTCCACATATCAGAAATATGACAAAAATAGGTTTTTATCATCTTAAGAACATAGCCAGAGTCCGCCCGTTTCTCTCCCAGGCCAGTACGGAGGTGCTAATGCATGCTTTTATTTCCTGTCGCTTAGATTATTGTAATGCCCTGCTCTCTGGTCTTCCCAAAAAGAGTACTCTAAATCTCCAATTATTACAGAACTCAGCCGCACGAGTGCTGACGAGGACCAGAGGGCGGGAGCACATTACACCAGTTTTAGAGTCACTGCATTGGCTCCCCATGCGCTTCAGGATCGATTTTAAGGTTTTTTACTGGTTTTTAAATGTCTTAACGGCATTGCGCCCTCCTACTTATCTGACCTGCTTTTACCATATCAACCCTTGTGGACCCTGAGGTCCTCCGGCTCTGGCCTTTTATCCCTACCAAAACCAAGAACTAAAACCCACGGCGAGGCGGCATTTAGCCACTATGGCCCCCGCTTGTGGAACAGCCTGCCGGAGAACCTCAGGTCTGCAGAGACTGTTGATATTTTTAAGGGAAGGTTAAAGACACACCTTTTTAATCAGGCTTTTAACTAATATTTTAAATTCTTATTCCATTCTTATGTGGTTCTATCGTATTTTATGTTGTTGTTCCCATCTTGTTTTTTTTTTTGTTTTTTTTAACTATTTTCATCTTAAATAATTTTTTTTTTTTATTATTTATCTTCGATACTATTTTATTTTATTTATTATTATCTTATGCATTTTATCCTTTTAACTGTTCACTTCATTTAATTATCTTTTGTCAGGGTTTTTATCCTATCTTGTGTTTTTAGTTTTTAAGGGTTAACTCCAGAGTTTCCTCAGGGGGGTCCTCCACACTGGGAGCTGTGTCTGGGATGCTGCTGGGGGTGCTGTCCCTGGGTCCCTTTGGCCCAGCCAGTCGTTGTCTGTCAGGGTCGGGGGGCCTGGGCACTGGTGCCCCCCGTGGCACAGCCTGTGACTCCTCCCAGTGTGGACGGCCCCAAAGGTGGCGTTTCCTCAATCCTCAGTGCCTTGCCATGTCTCCTTATTTCCTGTAGTAAGAGTGTGTGTGTGTGTGTGTGTGTGTGTGTACGTATGTGTGCATGAATATAGTACGGAGGGTGGGAGGGAGGGGCTTTCTTTATTATTGTTTTATGTTTCCTGTGTAAAGCACTTTGTGCTACATACTCATGTATGAAAAGTGCTTTATAAATAAAGTTTTTAAAATTATTTATTAACTTATTTATGTATTATTTTATTTTAAATATTTCATTTGTACTCTATCCTGTACCACAAACCTGAAACGGCACATTGAATTAAAGCACCTGGCGAGCCTTTCAAGGTATGTGCAAGTGAATACAAAATCAAAAGACACAGCAACGGTGAGCCAAAACAGATCCTCTACCACCCAAATTGCATTAACGGTGTACAGTTGCGGCTCCGCTGTCTTCATCTCCCAGCCGCAGTTAGACAACCTGGTTCTGCAGAATACTGTGGGAGAGCTGCAGTTTCAGTGTTAAAACTGATAAAATAATAGCTGTCTGTGGTTCTATATGGGCTGTGGCAATAATTTTTAAAAATAATAGCTCGCATCAACATATTGAAAAAAAAAAAGAACTATGAACTAGTTCATTTTTGGAACTGTGAACTTAGTTCAAAATTTTGAATTATGAACTATGAACTGAACTAGTTCATTTTAAAGTTTGTGAACTGAACTTTGAACTAGTTCACGTAGAAAGTGAACTTTCCCAACCCATAAACTCCCCCACGTTACACGTGGCTTGAACACTACTATTCCACACGGAGATGCCGGGGCTGCGCTATAGAGCACACAGTGACAGTGTAGGTGACTGTGTCCATGCCTGTCCAAAAAAACTGTGACTGCGACTGTCAATAAATCATCCAAAAGTGCATATTGTCGTCCTTATATCTTCGTAATGAAAGCCTGTACTCACAAATAACTCATGGGTGGAGTCAATGTGGACAAGTTAAACTTTCTGTCAAAAAATATGAAGGTTGAGTAAAACTGAACAGGGCTACATGCTGGAACTGTTAGTGCTGAACTTTACTTGTGGAAAAGTTTTGTTAAAAGCCTAAAACAAGCTGGGAGGAATTTATTTTTATATTTTATATGTTTTTTGTTTGAACATTTTTTATTCATTGGAAAGCTGATTTTATATTAAAAAAATTCTTTGAGAATAATTAATTGAAGTTATTACCAGGCAGCTCTTTACAACATTATTCTATTTTTTAATTTTATTTTCATATTTTGTATAATGTTACAATAAATTGTTGGTTTACAAAAGTTCTGATTACACAACCAGCAAATTTATGTTTTGCATTTTGTTCCCACACTGTACCGAAAAAGAACCAAACCATGACCTCAAAGCCGAGGTATGAATCGAACCGTGATTTTTGTGTATCTTTACACCCCTACTAAATACTAGAGTTGCCACCTGAATTCCTAATCATAACAATGTTTGATTTGACCCCAATATCATTCATATCACAGGAATCCATGCAACTTTGAAGCAGTAACTATCAAACTAGTCATGGCGGCAAATAACAGCCACCTTGAAATGTATTTGTATCATTCATGTACAAACTCCAAAGAGGTAAATAAATTTAGCTAACTGTATGATCAATATGTAAGGGATAATGTATAGAATGGCAGTCATTATCTGGAAAATAAGTCCCGACAGAGCGAACCGGGACTGATCTGATTCGTCCTGTCGGGACTTATTTTCCCAGTAATGACCACCGTTCTATACATTATCCTGCTTATTCGAGGCTACTTGCCAACACGAGAAAAAACTTGACATTGTGTCTTTTTACAATTTATTTGTTACCGTTCATAGTGTTTTTCAGCAGAGAAATATTGTTCGCCAAACCGACGCCCTTTTGCTTCTCCCTCTTCACTGCTTTCCTCTCTTTTTCATTTCTTGACCGGTGACGACAACTCAGCCTTTTGCCAAGAGTTGAAATCATCGTATTCTCCAAAAATATTAAAGTTAATGTGAAACTCATCCATAATAGTGGCCTAGGAGTAAGTTTTTTCTGATGTGAAGTAGACTACAGATCAGCTGACATCACTTAGTGGCCTGATATAAATTTTCTTTTGGACTATCTTTGGCTATAAGGGGACCAGATTTCACGCTTTTATCACAAACTGCACGATTCTTTGGAATTAAGCTGTTAAGCCACATCAATAGTAGTATTTTTCTGTTAAGAAGGAAAACAGGTGTCAAAATTGTACATAACAATAGTATAAATAATAGGAGATGACACAAGAAGGAACACCGTTCCAACATAGGAACACCCTTCATTAAACGAACACCCTTCGTAAAAACTAATCGTTTTTTTTTGCTAATAGTTTTAAGCATCAGTATATATCAGTATATATTCACTGTTGGAAAGCTGAGACTGTCGTGATTATTTTAAGCCCAAACACAAAAGAAAAAAGTTATTTCCAGACCATGTAATAGCCTTCTAAACTCACCATGACACAACATTAGAAAGAGCCCTCTACCGCAAGAAGCAAAAATGCCTACATACCTTCACAGTGTTCCCTTTTTCCACAGCTACAACGTCATGCCACAATTTTTTTTTCATAGTTTGCCAAGAGTCCATAGAATGGGAATATCCATGTCATTTTACCCAAAACTAGCTACAAGTGTCGAACCAGCAAGAAACCCCAGGGTCTTAGCTTTCATTTGAGACCAAGATTATGTTTCTAGGTAAAGGAGTTCTCCAGTTATAAGCCTTTGAATCTCAGCAGGCGCTCTTGGAAAAGAAGGCCCCAAGCAAAACGCACAGACATGCCTTTAGAAAAAAAAAATGAGAAAAATCAATTTTTTACTCTTTTGACTTCAGATTTTGAGTGTAGCAAGCTGAGACCTGTGGCTGTGGCCTCATTGTGTCTGCTGTGTCCATAGACATACCTGAGCCCTTATTTCTTAGTCAGTTTATTGACATTTGAATTGGACGGAAACCAAAACCTGTGTTCCAACCTCTGTAACTCTGTGTTAGTGTGTCATAGAATCACACTTACACTTCTAGAAAACACTTGAGGGTGTTACCTTTCCAATGGTACCAAGCAAATCCCTGATTCCCAAACTATGTGGAAGCTGTCATGCTTATAATTTCGGAATGTCGTTTTGGAAAAAGAACCTTAAAATGGGGCCGTTCACTAAGAGGTTAAAGCAAGGAAATTATCATTATATTGCACTAACTCAAAACCAACATATCAAAGAGAGCAGAGTCTCTTCTTTGTCCCCCCTCTATCCTCCCAGAGCTAGTGAGGTGTGCTCTTGTAGTATGGGGGCCCAGCCCAGGTGTTTCCAGCAACTAACGACAATCCAGACCTAGAAGGCATGGCCTTCACCTCTTGTGGCCGTCTTTATGGCCCCCTATAAAGATGAGGTGCCATCTGCAACCACGACAATCCACTCAAATAAATAAGAGTACACAACCTGCATGCAACACTCCCCATCAACCTCAGCACCAGGATCCTGTTATGCAGAAGAGGAGAGGTTAATACATCACAGGGGGTCTCCTTTTCGATTACAGAATAGTTAAGTTGATGCTTGTTTAATTTCTTTGAAAAAAAACTTAGAGGCCTATCCATCCTTTGACCATTGGACTGACCTGGCCCTGTCCCACAAGATGTCCGAAGTACGTCACTGTTGCACGAGCATATTTGCATTTTGCTAAATTAACTGTCCAGCGGGCCGCAGCCAAAACGTTCAGATAACTGGTGGGTGTGAGAGATATGACCGGTCCATCTGTCATTGAAAATAACCACATCATCTAAATAGACAGCACAACCACCCAAATCACCAACCACCATATTCATTAAACGCTGGAATGTAGCAGGAGCATTCTGTAGGCCAAAAGGCATCGCATGAATACAATATGGAGTCACAAATGCAGAAATTTCCACTGCTCTTTTTGACGGCACCTGCCAATAGCCTTTCAAATTGAATTTACTCACAAATGTCAAAGACCCAGCTTCATAGATGCAATCAGCTATCCTTGGAAGTATATATGCATCCAGCTTGGTGGCATTGTTGACCTTACGAAAATCTGAGCAATATCTGAGGGTGTTATCAGACTTGGGGACAAGCAGACATGGGGAAGCCCAGATATCTCTGCATCAACATACTTACATTTATCAGCAGACACACAATAAAAACAATGCTTGGTCGGTTTTGCCTCCCCCACTTCAATGTCATGCTCCAACAGATGAGTCTGCAAAGGCCTATCACCAAACAAACCTGGAAAAATGCTAATTAGCTCAGCCAGCCCCACATGCTTTGACTCATGCAGTAGCCTAACAAGTTGTCCAAGTTGCTAAGGGCTTCTTTAGTCGACCACACAAATATGCCTGACCAAAACTGTGAGTCTCTTCCACCTCCCTGCCAGTGCCACTGACTAACAGGAGGAATTCATCACCTTGTTTGCAAAATCGGCTGACTGAACATGCTCACAACTACTCAAATTTACCACACATTTACCGACATGGCAAAGTGACTTCTTCCTTTGCTCTGGAGTAGAAATCAAATAGTTCTCCTCTGAGATCTGCGTCAGCACTGTCTGAGGACCTGTGAACCTGGCCTGAAAGGATGAACCAACAAACGTCAGAAGTGCCAGCACTTGATCGCCAGGACTGAATTAGTGCCACTCAGCCCGTTGATCATAAAGATGCTTCATCCCCTGAGCTTTAGCCAGTTTCTCTCTTGCCAGTTCCCCTGAAACATACAGCCCCTGCCGGAACCCGTTCACATAGTCAATCAGGTTTTATGGAGGTAAACTACTCCTAAAACTGTCCCTCAACAGAGTGTGGCGTGGTGGAAAGGGAGTTACGGTGTTCTGACAACGCTTTATTTAACAAAAAGTAAATCAGCAAAAAGAATTTAAAAAATCACACACACACACACACACACACACCAGTTACCTATAATAATGACACATAAAATTAGCACCCTGCAGGAGCAGAGATTAAAGGGCAGGGCCGTAGTTTACAAGGCGGCAGGGGCAAACCAAAAGTAGAACGGTCTATAAATTAAAAACACCTGTGGCACTGCACTCACACATACTGGACACTCGTGAAGGGGACCACAGGCAGAGGTCCAACAGAGTTAATGATAGTGTGCTCGAAAGGCTCACACCAATGGCAAGTATTGGGTGCAATAGGGCAGGCTTATTAACCTGGTTTGGTTTGCCAGTTACTTGACAAGTATGGCAAGACCTGACGTACTCTGACACGTCCTTCTTAGCCAAGGCCAAAAGAAGTAGCGTAGAATGCGGTTATATGTCTTCCTAACTCCCTGATGCCCTGATTGGTCATGGGATACCTGCAACACTAATCTACGGAACTAAGCTGATACCACAACCTGAAACAGTGGGCTTCCCACACCAACTTCATTACAAGGCAACCATTTCCTCACCACCACACCATTGTCCAGGAAATAGCCATGTGCCCTATCCTTCACTTCTGCCACAGTAAAGCCACTCCGAAAGAAACCCCCCCAGACTCAGGTTACATCTGAAACTACAGACCTGTATCTCTTCTTTCATTCCTCTCGAAAACCCTGGAACGTGCAGTCTATATCCAACTGTCCTCCTATCTTTCAGAAAATGACCTCCTCGACTCTAATCAGTCAGGCTTCAAGACTGGTCACTCCACTGAGACGGCCCTCCTCACAGTGACTGAGTCCCTCAGTGCCGCCAGAGCCTCATCCAACTGTCCAACCGAGTCCAACTCAACTTATCCTCTGTGTTTGACACAGTCAACCACCAAATCTTCCTCTCCACTCCAAACTCGGCTGAACTTGGCATTGCCGAATTTGCTCTAACCTGGTTCACATCATGGCACCTTTCAGGTCACATGGAATGGCTCCTTGTCCAAACCCTGCTTTCTGGAAACTGGTGTCCCCCAAGGTTCAGTATTAGGTCCGCTTCTGTTTTCACTATACACTAGATCACAAGGCTCTGCAGTCACATCGCATGGATTCTCCTACCACTGTTATGCTGACGACACCAACTGTTCCTCTCTTTTCTCCATCCTCCTCCAACACCCACGTTGTGACATGCATCTCGGAATGTCTGCAGACATCTCTGCTTGGTCAGCTGCTCATCACCTCAAACTCAACCTTAGAAAAACTGAACTCCTCTTCATCCCACGGAAAGACTGCCCTCCCATGGACTTGTCAGTAACTGTCAATGATGTCACATCACGGTATCGCCTTCATCAACAACGAGGAGCCTCGGCACTACAACATCACTACTGAGGCCTGATCCTGCATATGCCCTCTACAACCTCCTCATCTGCCGCCTGTACTAAAGTAACTCCCTCTTGGCTGGACTCCCAGCATCTGCGACTTAACCGCTGCAGTGTATCCAGAACGCTGCAGCACACCTCATTTACAATCTACACAAATTCTTCCATGTGACCCGCCTCCTCCATGACCTCCACTGGCTTCCTGTTGCGGCCCGCATCTGATTCCAGATGATGGTGCTGGTCTTCAAGGCCATCAACAGTACTGCACCGTCTACCTCCAAACACTGGTCAGAGCACACGGCCCAGAGAGAGCACTTCACTCTTCTACATAAGCTAGCCGGTTGTTACCACCATCACTAAGAGTAAACAAAGCTGCTCAGCAAAGTTGCAACTCTTCTCTCTTCTGGAGCCTCAGTGATTGAACAAACTCCTGACCAACGTTAGGACAGCAGAGTCACTCTGTCTTCAGCAGAAGACTCAAGACTCATTTGTTCAGACTTCACCTCGACCCGCAGAGCATGACTCCCTCCCAACCCCCTTTCCAAAAAAAAAAAATTTTTGAAAAAATTTTAAATGTAAAAATGTGTGTTACGATCCTCAGATAAGACCTTGAAAATTGTTTCTATATTTCTTTTTACTCCATCGACGGTGATAAATGTACTCATTGTAAGTCGCTTTGGACAAAAGCATCTGCTAAATGCCCTAAAGATAAATGTAAATGTCAACTTCACCCTCACGAACACAGGGACAAAAGAAATACTTAGGAATCAGGAAAAAGACAGTCCACTGACAAGAGAACAGACTGTGGCCTTTTGAAGTTCCGGCTGGCTCATCTTAATGGCAGTCTTTGCCTCCCACCTTTAAGCTCCAACTTTCTACACCTGACTGGTAAGGAAAACAAATCACAGTCATCACCTCTATTAACAGCAAACTTGATAATACTGACGCCCGATGCCACAAACAATTGTTAATTTCCCAGCCTTACAAGAACAAACTCATCCGATCCTTCCTATCATAAACCATGCCTGTTTATCTTCTGGAGCATGCCAGGCTCGAGGCAACTTGACAGGCAAAATAGCAGCAGCCAAGGCCCTGGCACAAACAGGCCTTTCTCATTTCCGACCGTGTTCACAGTAAACCCAAGGGCTATGTAGGCATCGTCATATTTACTGCTCCATACTTCCCGACCGAAGGATCAGCAGAAGAGCTTGTGTTTGTCTCTTTTTTGAGATTTGTGTGCTCGTGTCATCAAGTGTTTTATTTTGAAAAGTAACCGGATGTTATATTGTTATTTCGGTGCTTGACTTCCTGTCTGCTCAGTGCAAAATTCAGCTGAATTGCTGCGTCGTGCTCTGGTATCTGCCAGAAATAGAAGTCCTGCGTATCTGTTCTGGGGGGCTCCGGACTGCCGGAGCTGGACGGGGCAGACAGGCAGCAAAGCGGACCTGGTGAAAATTAACACATAGACTAAAGTGAGCTCCGCTGGCGTGGCGGAGACATAACGCAGCGGACACGTATCCAGTGGAAATAGACCTTCGCATCCCGCCCTGCCTCTCACGCCCCCTCCCGGTATGCCCCACTATTTGAGAAGTACTGTACTAGACTAACTTGCAACAAGTTTGTTTGATTGATCAAATCTAAGCCAATCAGATTTCTAGTACAAGTGCACTGTTTGCCAATGAGAGGGAAGATAAAAAACAAAGGGAAAGAGAAAAAATAGTACATGTACGTTGAAGAGCCGCGTGTATAGTGAGCAGAGCGCTAAAAGCTTAGCTTGATGTCAAGGTAATTATTATTTGTAGACTAATTACTTATTAAGCATTGGCACAAGTATTATCCTGCAGTTAATTGTCATGTGTCGCTCACAGTTCAGTAACTTGTCCAAGATGTGGTTTCCTAAGTAGAGGCTTAACCACAGCAGACTTAAAACTAGCAGGGACTGTAACGCAGTTACTTTACATTACTTTATGTTGAAATTACTTTACATTAACATTACTTTATATTTACACTAATTTACATTGATATGATTTTACATTAACATTACTTTGCATTAACATTGACATTATTTCACATAATAATACTTTATGCAGTCTCTGTTCTCACCCTCACTCGTTATTTCAGAGTAATTAAGTGATTTTCTTCTGCCTGGCAGTGTTGCTTCACTCTGTTATCTATTTTTCCTGAATGTTGACTTGCAGGTGGATTTAAAATGACACCTGCTGAAAGGGCTTCTCTTCGTCTCTTTGATGCTATGTTACCAAGCGATCGCTGAATAGTTGTTATTATTGATCTCACGTTCATGACAATTGGAAGGATCGCTTTTGGATTTGGAATCTTTATGCAATATTGAAAAATGAGAAAGATCGCTACTGAGCAGACCAGTGCGAGGGCGGACAACGCCAATACTCGGAGTGCTGTGGTCGGGATACGCTCTGACATCTCAACAATCCGCGACTTCGTGATACAGATGCGAGTTGATGTAGCCACCAATCGGGAGGACATGGCGAAGCTAGCAGCGATAAAAGCTGCAGAGGAGACTGATGAATAACATGAAAATGCATTAAAGGGCTCTTACACCATCCCAACACCATCTCAACAAATAATAAATACACTGGACTTTTGCTCTCTCTCAATTGGATATTCTGACTTTGTGGCAAGCCTGGCTATAAAATGAGGCCATAAGATGAGACTGTTGTTCACTCATGATGGACTAATATGGACACATGTGCAGACACACATGTAATCTGTATGTACTGTCTAGAGCTTGAATTCAGCTCTGTATGCTACTGCTGTAATATGTTTTGTCAAAGGTCATAACAAAAGAAAAAAAGAGAAGAAAAGAAAAAAGTAATTTGCAAATGACAAGAAAAGATCAGAATGAAGATTTTATACTGTGGGTAATGGGGGCGGGACTTGATAAGCTTTGGCTTCTCCCGCTTTTCCCTTTCGGCCATGTGTGTTGTATTATTTGAACAATGATGAAATGTGATGCTTATGAATTGACATGCCCGAAATAAACAACATAAATAAATAAATAAATAAATAATGGTGACTGTAGGAGAGAGATTGTTCTAGATGTGAGCTAGGGAGGTAAAACGTCTGTGTTAAGTGGGAGTCACTTGTTAATATTAAAGATTGCTGGTTTTGGTCCAACAGTTTGACATTAAACAACACTTGTAAATGTCAGTCAATCATGCAGCAATAGTGCCCGGGAATAGAGCCAGTGACTCTCTGATTACTGAACACCCTCTCTTCCTCCTGAGCCACAGCCACGAGAAAAAAATGTAATTGATATTGATTTTAACCTTCTTGTTATCAGTCTGACTGGCTGGTTCTGAAGTGAGAAATGCCCTTCGTCTTTTTAAGGGTAAATGTGTGTGTAGATGAAGCAACAGGTGCTAACACCTGGAATCAATGAACACACCTCAGGGCTATATTATTAAGATCCTGAGTTTTTCTAAGTGCAGTTCATATTCAACTGGGCTTGTTTCAATTTGTTGAAGACATTTCACCAAGTCAAGAGGCGTCTTCACTTCTAACTAATTGAAGGGGAATTGCAGGCTTTTACACTACGCATGGGAGTGTCCTTATATGGTGTGGGAGTGTCCTTCCATCGTGTGGGATTGTCCTTACACAATGTAGGAGTGTCCTTACATGGTGTTGGAGTGTCCTTACACAGTATGGGAGTGTCCTTACATGGTGTGGGAGTGTTCTTACATGGTATGGGAGTGTCCTTACACAGTGTAGGAGTGTCCTTACATGGTGTTGGAGTGTCCTTACACAGTATGGGAGTGTCCTTACATGGTGTGGGAGTGTTCTTACATGGTATGGGAGTGTCCTTACACAGTGTAGGAGTGTCCTTACATGGTGTTGGAGTGTCCTTACACAGTATGGGAGTGTCCTTACATGGTGTGGGAGTGTTCTTACATGGTATGGGATTGTCCTTACACAGTGTAGGAGTGTCCTTACATGGTGTTGGAGTGTCCTTACACAGTATGGGAGTGTCCTTACATGGTGTGGGAGTGTTCTTACATGGTATGGGAGTGTCCTTACACAGTATGGGAGTGTCCTTACATGGTGTGGGAGTGTCCTTACATATTGTTGGAGAGTCCTTACAGAGTCATTAAAGACAAGTCTAAGCTCAGAGTTTCATAGTCGTTCGGGCCACTTCGGTCTTCATCTGGGGTGCTAAGTCTGGGTGAGCCCAGGTGTGAATGGCTGTCTGAGGAGAGAACTCAGTATAGTATTGTAGGGGGTGATCAGTGATGTCTTAGTCCACCTCCTCTGTTCAAATAAGGTTCCAGTTCGGCATGGATGGATTCTTTTACTCCTCTTTCAAACCATCTGTCTGCTCTGGACAACATGTTCACATTGTTCCTTCATCAACACAACCTGAGTATTCATCAGCTCCAATGTTACCGACTTTTATTGGTTCTTGTCAGATGTGGGCGGAGCTGAGAAGGTCATCACAGAGACATGAAACACTGTCCGTGGGTGTCAGTGACCCTGAGTTTTGACCTGAAGGCAACTGAAGTGCGGAGGCATTTAATTTGTTGTCACACACATCAGTTTCACAGTCCAGCTGCTGGTTCATTCACAGGCATGAAGGTAGAGAGACACCTGCAGTGTGACTCATCCTCTCTCTCTCTCTGCTAAACACACACACACACACACACACACACACACACACACACACAGTGACAGCAGCATTGTTGAATGAAGCTCAGCCGGTCGGAAACGAGCTTCAGAAGTAAATCCCAGACGAGCCACTGGAATTAAAAAGATAATTAACATTCAACACAGAGAACAATTGACAAGACTAGAGGAGAACAGAATAGGATACAGAGAGGAGAACATACAGGAGAACACAGAAAGGAGGACACATACAGGAGAACACAGAGAGGAAAATACAGAGAGGAGAACACAGAGAGGAGGACACAGAGAGAAGAACACAGAGAGGAGAACACAGACACAACACTATAGTCATTTAAGGCTGTTTATTAACTTGGGTTAGGGTTATAATAATAAGATTATATGAGGTTAACAAGTTTACTGGTGGATTATAAGACAATAATAAACAGATATAAGACACATGGAGCATATTATCAACCAGGTGACCTACCTGAACACTTTGTGTTGATGTGATCATTTGTATTAACTCAGCTAATCATCATTCTCTGTTTTAACAGCATCACCACGCATGATCATGTTGATAATATCACATTATCATATTTAACATGTTGATGAAGGTTCTCAGTCATCCAGGTCCTGGTTCCTCTAAGAACTGTAACATAGCAACTGGACTTGTTTCAGTGTGTTGAAGACGTTTCACCTCATCCAAGAGGCATCTTCACTTCTAACTAACTGACTTATTAATTTTTACCTTGTTTCACTCTCACGTGAACAGAAAAAACTGTCTGACACATATTATAATTATGTGGGAGGTGATCCCGGGGCATCCGAAACAGATGCCCGAGCCACCTCAGCTGGCTCCTCTCGATGTGGAGGAGCAGCGGCTCTACTCCGAGCTCCTCCCTGGTGACAGAGCACCTCACCCTATCTCTAAGGGAGCGCTCCGCCACCCTGCGGAGGAAACTCATTTCAGCTGCTTGTATCCGGGATCTTATTCTTTCGGTCATGACCCAAAGTTCATGACCATAGGTGAGGGTAGGAACGTAGATTGACCGGTAAATCGAGAGCTTCGCCTTTCGACTCAGCTCTCCCTTCACCACGACAGACCGATACAACAACTGCATTACTGCAGTCGCTGCACCGAACCGCCTGTCAATCTCCCGTTCCATCCTGAATCCGAGTTTAAGTACCCCAAGGTACTTAAACTCCTCCACTTGAGGCAGGAATTCTCCCCCAACCCGGAGGGAGCAAGCCACCTTTTTCCGGTTGAGAACCATGGCCTCGGACTTGGAGGTGCTGATTCTCATCCCAGCTGCTTCACACTCGGCTGCAAACTGCCCCAGGACATGCTGGAGGTCCTGGCTCGAAGGAGCCAACAAGACCACATCATCCGCGAAAAGCAGAGATGAAATCCAGTGGCTCCCGAACCAGACCCCCTCTGGCCCGTGGCTGCGCCTAGAAATTATGTCTATAAAAATAATGAACAGAACCGGTGACAAAGGGCGGCCCTGCCGGAGTCCAACATGCACTGGGAACAGGTCTGACTTACTGCCGGCAATGCGAACCAAGCTCCTGCACCGGTCGTACAGGGACCGTACAGCCCTTAGCAGAGGGCCTCCGACTCTGTAATCCCGGAGCACCTCCAACAGAATGCCACGAGGGACACAGTCGAATGCTTTCTCCAAGTCCACAAAACACATGTGGACTGGTTGGGCAAACTCTCATGAACCCTCGAGCACCCTGCGGAGGGTATAGATCTGGTCCAGTGTTCCGCGGCCTGGACAAAAACCGCATTGTTCCTCCTGAATCCGAGGTTCGACTATCGGCCGAATTCTCCTCCCCAGTACCCTGGAATAGACTTTCCCAGGGAGGCTGAGGAGTGTGATCCCCCGATAGTTGGAACACACCCTCCGGTCCCCCTTTTTGAATAGAGGGACCACCACCCCGGTCTGCCAGTCCAGAGGCACTGTCCCCGACTGCCACGCGATGCTGCAGAGTCGTGTACACCAAGACAGGCCCACAACATCCAGAGACTTGAGGTACTCAGGGCGGATCTCATCCACCCCCGGTGCTTTGCCACTGAGGAGCTTCCGGACTACCTCAGTGACTTCGGCTTGGGTGATGGATGGGTCAACCTCTGAGTCCCCAGCCTCTGCTTCCTCTATGGAAGGCGTGTCAGTGGGGTTGAGGAGATCCTCGAAGTATTCCTTCCACCGCCCTACAAAGTCCCCAGTCGAGGACAACAGCTCACCACCTCCACTGTAAACAGTGTTGGTGGAGGACTGCTTCCCCCTCCTGAGGCGCCGGATGTTAGTCCTCCTCCATGGCCTCCCCGAACTTTTCCCAGACCCAAGTTTTTGCTTCCGCGACTGCCCGTGCTGCCGCACGCTTGGCCTGCTGGTACCCGCCAGCTACCTCAGGAGTTCCCCGGGCCAACCAGGCTCGATAGGACTCCTTCTTCAGCTTGACAGCATCTCTTACTTCCGGAGTCCACCACCGGGTTCGGGGATTGCCGCCACGACAGGCACCGGAGACCTTACGGCCACAGCTCTGGACAGCCGCGTCAACAATGGAAGTGGAGAACATGGTCCATTCAGACTCAATGTCCCAAGCCTCCCTCGGGATCTGGTCAAAGCTCTCCCGGAAGTGGGAGTTAAAACCTCCCTGACAGAGGGTTCCGCCAGACGTTCCCAGCAGACCCTCACAATATGTTTGGGTCTGCCAGGTCTGTCCAGCTTCCTCCCCTGCCAGCGGATACGACTCACCACCAGGTGGTGATCAGTTGACAGCTCAGCCTCTCTCTTCACCCGAGTATCCAAGACATACGGCCGGAGGTCAGATGACACGACCACAAAGTCGATCACTGACCTCCAGCCTAGGGTGTCCTGGTGCCACGTGCACATATGGACACCCTTATGCTTGAACATGGTGTTCGTTATGGACAAACTGTGACTAGCACAGAAGTCCAGTAACAAAACACCACTCGGGTTCAGATCGGGGAGGCCGTTCCTTCCAATCACACCCCTCCAGGTAACACTGTCGCTGCCCACGTGAGCGTTGAAGTCCCCCAGTAGAACGACGGAGTCCCTGGTTGGAGCACTCTCCAGTACCTCTTCCAGGGACTCCAAGAAGGCTGGGTACTCTGCACTGCTGTTCGGCCCATAAGCCAAGACAACAGTGAGAGACCTATCCCTGACCCGAAGGCGCAGGGAAACGACCCTCTCGTTCACCGGGGTGAACTCCAACACATGGCGGCTGAGCTGAGGAGCTATAAGTAAGCCCACACCAGCTCGCTGCCTCTCACCGCGGGCAACTCCAGAGTAGAAGAGAGTCCAGCCTCTCTCAAGGAGTTGGGTTCCAGAGTAGGGATGGAAATCTCCATCCCCAAGACGATACGATATGCATCTCGATATGTAGGCTACGGTACGATACACTAACGATTCACATGAAGCATCTAATGATTCAGTACGATATGATTTATCATCCTACCATGATTCAATTGCGATGCAATCACAATGCAATCACGATTAAAAAACAATGCAAATCTGTGCAAATTCAACTCAACTTTATTGCTCCTTCAAGAACATAAGCAGTACCATACTTCTCGTCATTAAGAGGCTTATAACAAATGAAGACAGATCTCTTAAATTAGGCTACTTAAGCATTGAGGAGGTGTTTGTCAACATAAATAAGTTGGCCTATTCACAAAAAGGCACATAGGCCTAACAGTAGTGGAGCTCAGCCTACAAAGCTGTCAGGAGTCAGGACATGTCATTAACAATTTAGACTAAACAGATAAACAGTCAGGAGCAGCAGCACTGCCCCAGCAGTGGAGCCAGTGGATTATTTGTTAAACATAAAACAGCCTTTCCTGTCACAAAACTGGTCTGTCATAACTACAAAAATAAAGATTAGGCCTACATAAATAACACCAGCCTCACCATTATCATAACAGCAAACTTAAGACAAATGACTTTTTAAAAGATTTTTCTTCATGAATACCAGCTGATCCACATGTTCAGGGGCTGGATATCTTTGCATATACAGAAAGCAATGACTTTAGTTATTACCTTGCCGCGGGCAGTATTTGTGCCCAGCGGAGTTTGGAAAAAAAAGTACTGATGCTTGGCTGTTGACTAGTGTTGTTAGCGCCGCTGGAGCTACTAGTAGCATGAGGTGAATCCGAGGCATGATCCGAGACGGTCGAGTTGGCTAATACCGAGGGGGCTTCTTCAGCCACACTGTGTCGTCGTTTCAGATGAGTTATCAGGTTGGTCGTGCTGCCTGTGTACTTTATAGCAAGACGGCATATTTACAAATTGCCTGGGACTTATCAAGGTTTGCGTCCTTTTTGAAAAATCCGAAGTGACGCCAAACATTGGACTTGTATGTATGGCTGGGTAAACTATGAATTTGTTGTTCGTCTTCTGCCATGTTTACTGGTAGCCCACTTCAACACGTTTGTTTATTGTCGACTCTGTTGCCCGGATGTTATTGTTTTTATTCTTCTTCTGCTTCTTCTTTAACGGCCCGGATATTGATATTCAGTGACTAGTGACGTGTACGGCTTGTAGTGAATAGGTGAATCAGAGTGTGTTTGTCGTTCCGCAACAAGTAGTCCGCTCGTGAGAAACAGCTGATTGAGATAATTATGGAAGTGAATTGACTAAAAATAATCATTTTAAAAATATATATAATGATAACAAATCAGATTTTACTGATGCAAAGCTTTTACAAGGAGATGCATTGTGGTTTCAGCCCAGTTTATATCCGATGCACACCACTCCAACCGATGCAATGTATCATAGACCCTTGCATCGATGCACTGATTGCGCATCGGATAAAATGCGCAATCAGTTCTTCTTGCAAAAATGAAAAGCATGTTTTCTGAAGTCATATGGAATAAAGGAAGGGCTAGGCTTTGCTTATCCTTGCGTTATCTCCCCTATGAAAGAGGGGGTCTTAAACTCCCAAACCTCCAATGGTATTATTGGGCAGCCTAACCTTCTACTGCTTCCTACTGGTTTGCATTAGGAACCCCATTGCCCTGGGTTAACATGGAAAGAGGTAGCGCATCTTATTTACCTCAACTCATACTTGTACTCAGCTAAACTAAAAGACTTTAAGTAAAATACTCAGAATCCCTTTGTTAAAAACACAATACATGTATGGTATGAGGTACAGTACATAAACATTGTCCAAGTTTTCTCCAATCTAGGGTAATGGCTGCTTCCCACCAGGTAAGAGCAATATGAGCTTTAAAATCTGGGCTGATAAAGGCATATGTAAGGTTGCAGACCTATCTGACAAAAAATATTTTTATGTCTTTCGACAATGTGCAACAGAAATATGACATGCAGACCAAGCATTTCTTTAAATATTTACAGATCAAGAGTTTCATATTTAAGACACATAAGTCATTATCCTTACCTTCCCTCACTTCTGTGGAAGAAATATCAGTAAATCACAACTCCAAGAGAGGCCTGATCTCTGTGGACGGCTCCCAAGTCTCCTCAGAATATAAAAGGGTGGCGTGGAGTGAGGACCTAAAAACTGACATCTCAGTGGAAGACTGGCAACGAGTCTACCTAAAAGCCCAACCACAATCCATAAACACCCAATTTAAATTAATTCAGTTCAAGTGGTTAATGAGAACCTATATAACACCAATCTCGCTTAATAAAGTTGATCCCAATGTTTGTATGTGTGTTAAATGTCAAATGAAAGGTGCTTTACTTCACTGCCTATATGGGACTGCCGAAGTATTCAGACTTTCTGGTTGGAAGTTTTACATATTCTTTCATATGTCACAGGTGTGAAATGACCTCTATGCCCTAAGCTGTGTATACTTGGGATTTTCCCTGCAAAATGCAAAGCAAGGATGATAAGAAAATTACTGTATATTGCTTATTACAAGCTAAACACTCCATAGCCAAATCTTGGAGATCTGTTAACAAACCAAATTTACAAGTGTGGCTTGCTGGACTGTCAAACTATTTTGCCCTTGAAAAACTTACTTTTGTGAGTTAGGGTAAATATTCTACACATTCTACATTCCACAATGGGAGAAAGCCATTGAAGCCTTCTTGCCATAACAGTACTGTTTCATTTGACATGTATTATTCTTTCTTTATTTGTATGTTTATTTGCATTTAGATACATGTTGATGTATACTCTAGACCCATAAGAGTAACTCAGTGTAGCGCCCTGTCATAGAACTGTATTGGAAGATATTATGCCGCTACCCTGCACCATACTTGTTCTCTTTTTGTTTGTGTTTGTCGCTGTCATTGTAAATATTGAAAAATTTCAATAAAAACATTTAATTAAAAAAAAAGAAGAGGGCCTCTAGGTCAGGGGACCGAGCAGAGCTCAAGCATGTTCAAAGTAGGGCTGCAACAACCAATTGATTAAATCAATTAAAATCGATTACAAAAATAGTTGCCAATTAATTTAGTCATTGATTCGTTGGATCTATGTTATGCGCTGCATGGGCTGCATGCGCTGCAGTGCCATGTGCAGCTTAAAGTGAAACTCTTGCCAAAATGCAACCAAGGCTTTATTTGTGATTGAATATGAGTCAAACCTTCGAGTAAATGCATAATTATGACGAAAGAGGCACTTTTAAGATTTACCGAAGTTTAGTTTTCGGGGCAGGATACGATGGCATCAAAATTGCTATTTATAAAACACTAAGAAGGCTCGACACAACATGAAACTTTGCTCGTAGCATCACCAGGGTCTCTACACATGAACATGAGCATTGAGAACATTGTTTGTGTACACAGAGTTTATGAAAAAGAAGGTTTTTGAACAACTCACGTTAGCTGCTGCATCTCCGGCGCGTGGCCGTCATGGCAGGCAAAAAGTGTCGATCCACGAGTGCGACCTAATAGGAAGGAGAGTAATGGTGGGATGCTCCTCAAGCTTAGTTCCATATGAATTCACGGATAATTCATTGTTTTGTCGTTAGCGAAATGCAACATTGACGTCCACGTTGAAAAGGGAGCCTCATATTACAAGCAATACTACAATCAGCAGCTGGAAAAGTCACGTGACATCTCGCGTGGATAGTTGTTGCCTCGGTTGCATTTTGGCGAGAGTTTCATTTAGTGATGACGCCGTCTACCTTGCCTGGAGGAAACATTTGAAAAAATGGCGGAGGCAAGCACTACAGATAGTTAAGTGGAGAAACGTGTGGAGGTTAATGATACCACAGAGAAAAGTGTTCGACCCAAGTCATAAAAAGTGTTGTAACAATTTACATTAAAGCCTTCAAAGAAGACAGTTAGCTGCAAAATGTGTAGCGTTGACCTCGCATGGCACGGTAGTACAACATCACTGCGGGAGCTCCTGAGAAAGAAACATGTTGGAGCCATGGATGAAGGGAACTCACGGTTTGTAACTTTATAAATCCATAGCCAGGGTACATTGATCCGTTGTCTCCATGTACATGTTTTTTTTAATCTTTTGTTAAAGAGAAGTAATCCGATTGTTTAACGAAGTGCAGCAGCAACTGCTGTGTATTAATAAGTGTTACAAACTTTTTGGAGAGTGTGACAATTTCATTTGTTGTGTTGTTTTAGGTCGGAATAGGCATTCGTGAGTTCAGCACGCCAGCTCTTTTGTTTGAGTATCCCTTTGTTGCAACTCGGGGCTGATAATGTGTCGGTCTCCGGAGATTTGATTCAGTTTTGATGGGGAAAACGCACAGTTACCAATTTCGAAATAAACGTAATGGACAGAAATATCTCCAGTTCGTTTCATAATGGATCAATGTAGCCGGGCCACCAATAAAGCTATTTAAATCTATTTAGGTTGGAGAGACACTTTAGTATAACTAATGTTATGGAGTTCCTGGAATATTTCATGCTATTATTCAGAGGCAGTCTAAAGTGAATCCTTTATTACTTCGCAACAGAAACTTGAAATATATCTGATCCAGTTCTGATCTGATTAGTTACATTTCCGTTTTTTTTTGTTTGTCAGTTTTTTTGCTGTATGCTGCATCCCCAATGTCCATTTATTTAATTTAGTTTTTTATGTGCTGGCATTGTCTTTACTTGTCTTTTACATAATCAATTATTAATTGAATCAACAAGGTATGTGTTGAGATACATTTAAATGGTGTTACTATGTACGTTCATTATATGGTTTCTCTCATTTCAGAAAGAAACAACCCAACATTAGTGACTTTGTTCAAAGGAAGGTCTGCACACACAGCAAGTAGCTGCATTAACTGATGGTATCCTGAATATGTTGGTAACTGACATGAGGCCACTATCAATGGTGGAGGATGAAGGATTCAGACAAATGGTTCACGTCCTCAACCCTGGTTACACTCTTCCCTATGGACCCATTTTACCAAACTGATGGAGAGGAAGTACAAGCAGACATTCCAAGCAGTGAAGAGTGACATAAAAGCCACCCAGAGCAAAAGTATATAGCCATGGCATTACATGCCATTACATTGGAGACGAATGGAACATGAAGTCAATCTGCCTTACGACCATGCCACTAGAGGAAAGACATACGGCATCCAACATTGCAGAATGGTTTGAAGAGGTAGTAGTCAGGTTTGAAATTCCCCCAAGCAAAATTATTGCTATTGTGCATGACAATGGTGCCAATATTGTGGCTGTAGCACAAGTACTAGTGGAGAAGCATGGGTGGTCCTGAGTCTGCTGTGCTGGCCACACTTTACAGCTGGTGATCAATTCTTCACTGAAGCACTCAAGCATTGAAAAAGCATTTGGAGCAAGATGTCTCATGGAACAGTTTAGAAAAAGTGAGCTAGCCTGCAACAAACTGAGATAAAAACAGCAAGAAATGAGAACACCTCTGCACAAGCTTATTAAGGAAGTAAGCACTAGATGGAACAGCACATTTTATATGATTAGCCGACTGCTTGAGCAAAGGTGGCCTGTAACTGCCACGCAGGCCGACTCGACTGTTACACAGAGAGGCAAATGGTACCTTGACTTAAAAGCTGACCAGTGGAACCTACTTGAAGAGCTTTTCACAGCCCTTAAACCCTTTGAATGTGCCACTGTGTTTATGAGTGGGGAGAAATACATGACATGTATGTATCTCTGCAGTACTTTCACTTGAGAAGGGACTATTGAAGTCCACCCAGAGTGTTGTCTTCTAGCCAGCAGCAGTGCGGGCTTTCCAAGTCACTGCTACAGAGCAGCTTCAACAGCAATGGAAGAAGGGGACTACTTTCTTAGACACAGCACCGAACACAGTGATCCTCTCTCTTTACCCTGGACCCGAGGTTCAGAAAACTGAAGCTTCTGACACCTGAGCATGTCATTATGGGCAAGCCAAAGTGCAAACACAGGCATTCGAATTGAGAAGGGATCATCAGCAGCAGTGTGATGGTGTCCATGAGCAAACCAGTGTCACCTCCACCATTAATGTAGCTGCTCCTGCACCTACAACTCCTGTTTCTTTACCTGACTCATTTCTTGATTCTGAAACCAGGAGTGAAAAAAAGCATAAAGAGAGGGAAGGTGAGGATCCCAATAGCCAAGTGAGGAACGAGGTCCTCTCATACTTTGGAGAGAAGCCCCTTCCCAAGGAAGAAAATCCATTACATTGGTGGAAGGCTAATGAGAATACATATGCCACCTTGGCCAGGTTAGCAAAGTCCTACTTATGCATTCATGGCACCTCAACGCCACCTGAGCGCCTCTTCTCTGCAGCAGGCAACATCGCTTAGAAGAAGCGAGCCAGCCTTCCGGCCCAACCTTGGGACGTCTGAAGCGTTCGGGGAGACTCGGACGAGGTCGGCAACTAATGTGTTCGGTGTGTTCAGCTGCGTTGGAAGCTTTCGGAGCCTCGCGGACGTTGTCTGCTCCGATTCAACATGCAAAGTCTGAGGAGGTTGGCTGTCGGCCGTCTGAGCCGTTGGATTCTCTGATTGGTTGTGTGCGAGCTGTATGACCATTCTGTTTGGTGGTTTGCTAGCGAATTAGCGCGGTGTGTGGAAGGGGTGGAATACCTGCTTATTGCATCTCGCGCAAGCGCAGAACGTACACGCTGCTATGGAGCTGGCAGCACGTAGAAGCGGTGTGTTCAATGACACTTTTCTGCCGAACGGGTCAGACGAGAGGCAACAGAGTGGACGGATAAAGGCAGTTGGCTGTTGGTTTGAGTCTGTGCGGTGTGTGGGGGCCTTTAGCCCAGAGCATGTGGACATGCTAACATTCTTGCATTGCAATGCACAGTTTCTTATAAGTCAGTGAGAGTGAGGGTGTTCCTGCAGAACCATTCATTCATACTCCAATTCTACCTCCATGGCCTGTTGTTGTAGAGCCATTTAGCAAAGCCTGTTAAAAACTTGGTTCGTGTTTTATGTTTTTCTTTTTTATTTAAACTGTTCTTCAGCTAAATCACCTTCCTTTTTTAAACTGAAGACTTGAACAGGTTTTTGTTTTGAGAACAAATGGAAAGGCCTGCTGTGTGAAATTTGTCAAACCTATATATATTGTGTTTTTGTTGATAACTCTTAAAAAAACGTTCAGCTACAAACTGAAGTGCACTTTATACTTTTATTATTATTATTGTTATTGTTATTTATTTTATGTTTTTGTTTGTTTAACTCATTTGGCTTCTTTTAAATAGAAGACTTTAAAAGGTTTTTTGTTGAGAAAAAATTTTAATGTAATGTAAAAAAAACTTTTTTGTAACATTTTCTTTGTTTTATTTGGCAAGTTGTTTGAAAGAACATGGTACAAGAAGACCAGTACGCTGTTTTTTGAAAAAAATACTGGAAAAGATAGAAATGTAGTTTTTGTCTTTTTATCCGATTAATAATTGATTCATCGAAGTAATCAACAGATTAATCAATTATCAAATTAGTTGTTAGTTGCAGCCCTTGTTCAAAGAGAACTAAAACACAGAAAACTAGAGTACAAACTGGAAAACAATAACACCAGGGATGTATGGAGTGGGATGAGGGAGAAAACCCAGCTTCCAAAGTAAAGATAGGGGAGCAGCTGAGGGTAATAAAAAACGAGCAAATCAGTTCAACCAGGTTTTCAACAGGTTTGATTCCAGCACCCCCAAACTTATCCAAAGGGCAGGGTGTGTTGTTGAATCTGAGCTTGTCACCCTGGAGGAGGCTGCAGAGGACAGGATGCTGGTGAAACTGCTGGCAATCATAGACAATGTCTCTCACCACCTCCACAAAACTCTGGACAAGCAAAAGAGCAGCTTCACCAACAGACTAATTCAACCCCGCTGCCTAAAGGAACGGCACAGGAAATCATTCCTACCTGGTGCCATCAGACACTCAAATGCATCGATCGGGTATAACATTGTGACCGCTGACAGGTGAAGTGAATCACACTGACTATCTCTTCATCATGGCACCTGTTAGTAGGTGGGATATATTAGGCAGCAAGTGAACATGTCATCCTCGAAGTTGATGTGTTAGAAGCAGGCAAAATGGGCGAGCATAAGGATTTGAGCGAGTTTGACAAGGGCCAAATTGTGATGGCTAGACGACTGGGTCAGAACATCTCTAGAACTGCAGCAATTTTAGGGTTTTCCCAGTCTGCAGTGGTCAGTATCTATCAAAATGATCCGAGGAAAGAACAGTGGTGAACCGGCGACAGGGTCATTGATGCATGTGGGGAGCGAAGGCTGGCCCGTGTGGTCCAATCCAACAGACAAGCTACTGTTGCTCAAATTGCTGAAAAAAGTTCATGCTGGTTCAGATAGAAAGGTGTCAGAACATACAGTGCATCACAGTATGTTGTGTATGGGGCTGCATAGCCGCAGACCAGTCAGGGTGCCCATGCTGACCCCTGTTGACCGCCGAAAGCACCAACAATGGGCACGTGAGCATCAGAACTGGACCTCAGTGCAATGGAAGAAGGTGGCCTGTCTGACGAATAACGTTTTCTTTTACATCACGTGGATACCTGGGGAACACATGGCACCAGGACGCATTATGGGAAGAAGGCAAGCTGAGGGAGGCAGTGTGATGCTTTGGACAATGTTCTGCTGAGAAACCTTGAGTCCTGCCATCCATGTGGATGTGACTCTGACACGTACCACCTACCCACCTCAGCATTGTTGCAGACCATGAACACCCTTTCATGGAAACAGTATTTCCTGATGGTTGTGGCCTCTTTCAGCAGGATAATCTGCCACAAAGCAAACAATGGTTCAGAATGGTTTGAGGAGCACAACAACAAGTTTGAGGTGTTGACTTGGCCTCCAAATTTCCCAGATCTCAATCCAATCAAGTGTGCTGGACAAACAAGTCCCATCAATGAAAGCCCAACCTCGCAACTTACAGGACTTAAAGTACTTAAATGTACCTGCTTCTTTGTTCACCTAATTTCCCATTGGGGATTAATAAACTTTATCTATCTATCTATCTATCTATCTATCTATCTATCTATCTATCTATCTATCTATCTTCCTTCCTTCCTTCCTTTCTTCCTTTCTTCCTTCCTTCCTTCACCAGGCAGAGGAGTGTGTTCAGTGGCTGCTGTCCCAGTCCAGCTCCACCAACAGACTCAAAAAGTCTTTCGTCCCCCTCGCCATCAGACTGTACAACAGCTCTCAGTAAAGGCAGGGAGGACAATAGATAATAGACAATGGACAATTTCTACCTCTATTTGCACTGTTTCACTTTTATTTGCACTGTCCACTGTTTTGCACTGTTTACTGTAGCTACTGTTCATTTTATATATATATATATATACAGTATAAAATACTTTATATTTTATATTTCATTCTATTTTTAATTATATTCTTAAGGTTAGGGTTTTTAATTTTAGTTTAATGTATGTCTAATGTATGTCTAATGTGTTTTGTATCTTGTATGCTACTGGACACTTGAATTTCCCTCGGGATAAATAAAGTATCTATCTATCTATCTATCTATCTATAATTGGTGGCTGGACTTGTAAAGGCTGTTCACGCCCGATCCCCTTCAACTTGACAGAGTTGGAGCAGTTTTAAAAAGGAATTGAGTAAAATTGCAGCGTCCAGATGTTAAAGCCTCAATACTGACTTGAAGGGGGTGAAAACTTATGCAAACATGTATGTTCATATATTTATTTTTATGAACTGACATCACTTTGCAGAGTTAAGAGTTTTTTACATTTAAGATTTTTTAAATATATATATTTACCATATTCTATTTAAAAAAGCAATTAAAGAAAAAAAGAATTCAGGGGGTCAACACCTTTTATAGGCAACATATAACTCAGGTGAGCAGTTAGATTCATCATAAAAACATGAATTTATCAACAGATTTTATTGATTCTTTCAGCATCTCTCAAAAAAGTTGAGAACATTAATATATAATCAATAAATATATGATTTCTGACGGTCTATTTTTACTTTAATAAATAAAATAATACATTGCTTTTTGCCTAGGCTTAGCACAGAGAACAGGGCTCATGCTAGGACAGTGGAAGTTGTTTTTTTTTTGTGATCAAATTTTAAAATTATTATTATGTATGACAAACAACAAACATAGCCCAAGACAAGGGAACATGTCGAGGGAGCTCGACAAACATTATCAATAAAGAAACATAAAAGAAAAGAAAATAATTGCACCGCAATATGACACTTAAAGAAAACAACAGTAAATAACAAAAAAAATAAAAAAATAAAAAATAAAAATAAATAAATAATCAAATGCATACATAAACATACAAAGACATACACACACACAAACACATAAGACAAGACAGGGGGAACTGGACAACCAGGAATACAAAAATAGGAAAGCCAATAGCAAAGGAGTTACAGCAGCAGAGCGCCAGGAGTCAAGAGTCTGCTCATTGGCACCATTGATTCGGGCTGTGGAGAGCTCCAAATATATAACGTCCAGGAAAGAAAGGATCCAAGCCCTAACAATAAGAGAACGAGGCGGCTTCCACTGGGTCGAAATCATTTTCTTGGCTGCAGTCAAACCGGCGAAAACGACACACTTATTCAGTTTGAAAAGAGTAAGAGTCGACAGGTCGTTAAGGACCAACACACATACAGATACAGGTACTGTTACCTGTATCTGTATGTGTGTGTAAGAAATTAATTAATTGAATTAATGACTATTACCCATTAATTATTTATTGACAACATGGTGCTAATTAATGACCATTCATATTGATGAATGTCTTAATCTTATTTACACTCTTTCAGACTTATTTTAGACGTACACCTGCGCCACCAGTCTTTTTCTTTTTAAAACTTTATTAGCAGCATTTGAATAACAGCAGGCCACTACTTGTTCTGAAAACAAGTTCAAGTTAGTTAAAGGTTTTTTTTTTTAACTTCCACTGTTTTAAGTTGTATGATGTGTGATTGTGTCTCTATGTTTTCCCATATGTGTGTATGAGGACTCTACTAATGCAAACAAAATCTACCTCTGGGCACTAATAAAGTAACTTGAACTTGAACCATGTTGTCAATGAATAATTAATGAGGTAATAGTCATTCATTCAATTAATTTCTTCTTCCAGCAGTTGGAAAAATTCTCCTGTTGTGGTCCAGAGGTTAAATGTTGTGTTTCTTAAATGGAGTTCTGTTGAGTTCAAGGATTCCTGCTGAATCACATTTTTGAGTGGTGACTTTTCATCTTCTTCTTTAAACTCAATTTATTTGATCTGCAACGCAACCGATTCACTCTGAAACTTTTACATAAACCTTCAAATCATAAAGATATTTGTTCTGATGTATTTAACAACAGGACCAGTCTGTGGGTGACCTTTGACCTCTCACCAGTCGGGTTTAATTGAGGTCAAGCCCTGAACGAAATCTTTTATACAGCAGATCTTTTCAGAATAACAGTCTAGGGTTCATGCTTTGACCCTGCCAGCTGATTGGTTTATTAATCAGAGTAACGTGATTACTCAGTGAGTGAGGTTCATTTCAGTTCAGTGTGGTGTGTTTGAGGATAATTAGGGGAGTTGTCAACAGTTGGGGCAGTTTATTGTGAGGTCGGGGTAGTTGATGGTGGTTGTGGTCAATTAATGATGAGTTATAGTTACAGATTACAAACACAGACAGGAAGTTCTAAAAAACACTTTTATTTTGAAACAACCAAAAAAATCATACTGTAAGACACCTGTGTGTGTGTGTGTGTGTGTGTGTGTGTGTGTGTGTGCAGTGTATATGTGGCTTTGAAAAACTGTGTGTACTTTAATGTGTGTATGTTAATATGTGTGTATCTTTGTATAGGAGTGTTTGTGTGTGCCTATGTGGGCTTGGTGAGCAGCTGGCTGGAGAAGTCGAACAGATCTTTGTTGACTTTCTTCAGAGTCTGAACTTCTTCCTCAAGCTCAGCGACTCGAACCTTTGTGTTTTCACCATCACCAAACACCGACTGAAACACACACACACACACACACAGAGATTACTGTACCACATATCTACCATGTCACAGAAACACATCTGATTAGTTAAACTGATCCCAGTCTTTCCACCACAGCAGCAAAGTGAGGTCACTTATAACATTCCAGCTGTAGTTACATCCTTCACATGTCATAAAATGTCATGTGACTCAAACTGCTGTACCTGGTCTAAGTGTGTCCTTAATCATTATTCATAAATAAAACATTATTTGTAAATAAAGATTATTAGAGAGCTGAAGCCCCGCCCTTTCCTGTGATCAAACCTTTGTCTGGAAGTGAATGAAAAGAGACAGATAAAGTATTGATCCTGTTTGAATTGTGTCATGAATCACATACGTCTGTCACTTTGTCATCAAACTAATGAAACATTGGACTGAAAATCCATTGTTAGTGACATCACAGCCGACAGCGTCGTTAGAGACGTCCAAGCTGACTGTCGCTAGTGGCGTCATATCTTAACTTAAACACCGTAGAGCTGCTCCTGTATATCAGCAGCTCACATAACTGAACGAGAACCAGAACTGCAGTTGTCAATATGAGCAGGTTTATTGTGCCGTTCATTGTGTTCACAACCTTTTCTGACCCAATTGGCTCCATGTTGGTTCTGGTGTCGTGTTGATGAGACGATGCAGTTCACTGAGCTTTAATGAAGGATTACGGTTAGCTTTTATGAACAGACTGAAGCCCCGCCCCCTCTCACCTTGTCAGTCACAGCATTCATTAAAGAGTTCAACCTTTCAGCTTTTTTGAGGTACGTCTCCTCTTCCTCCTAAAGACACAGGAAGACAATTTCTAAATAAAAACAAATAAGGTCTGCATTCTCTGCAAAATAAAATAAAGAGTCAAATTCTGAAATAGGAAGATTTTCAATATAATTAGTGCCTCCCACAGGCAGCAGAGATCATTACAAACAACATCCTGAGGCGTCTGAACCATTGTTGAGATAAACATGCACAGTTCGTCCTGATGATGGCGCTAGAGGAAAGATAGTCGAGTCAATGGTGTCACCCACTCTTCACCTGTGGACTCACCTGTGTGTAGAGGCCGAGTCGAACACACACGTCTCCTAACTCTCCACTGTCGCCCTCGGAGGCGTGCAGGTGTCGGCTGAAGCGTGGCAGCGGGACGGCAGGCCGACTGTCGGGCAGGAACATGTTAGCTGGAGCTGCCATGATGACAGCATTCGTCACCAGACCTGCGCACACAGACAGGAAGTGAGGTCAGAGGACTGTAGTTCCACTGTTACCATGGAGACGGTATGCCTTGTGACAATCAACAGCTGAAACTAATCATCATTACTGATCAATGAGGACTAATCAAGAATTCATTCAGCTTATGAAACATCTGAGTGTGTCGGAGTCGAACATGACATCTAAAACTGAAAAGCTTTTATGGATCAACGATTCAATATTGATTTATTTCAGCTGTACTGTGATCAGAAAGCCTGAATTGACTTGAATAACAACCATGACCAAGAACAATTGGTTGATTCTGATGCTTCTGCACATAAACAGACCAATGAGCTGTCAGCTGACCTGTGACATCAGCTGAATGATGATGAGGACGGAGCCTGAAGGCAGGGAAGAGCAGATCAAAGTGAGGATGAATTGCTTCAATTTGTAACCTGAAATAACCTTGAATCTGCAGAAGAGACTGAAAATACTAAAAATACTACAGTTCACCTCCGAGTGAGAACTCTTCATATCCAATATAATTTATTATCAGACTGAGAAGAAAACATATTCTCATCAACACTGCATTTATTCACTGAAGCTGTTTTTAAAGCTTTTACCAGTTTACTTTTAAATAAAGTCCTCATGTTCCTGAACAGCTTCATGGTAATAAGCAGCTCACATTATATTTCAGTCATCATGACCTCACTTCCTGTCTGTGTTTGTTTCATAATAAAGTTAATTCAGCCTGTACTTTCAGAAATCCTCCTCTGAGAGCTGCGGCAGTCCTTCACTTTATTCTTTTATAGGTAGTTTGACTCTTGAACCCGGCAGCTGATCTCTGATTGGTCCATTAGTGTAAGTCTTCTACAAATGCAAAGTAAATCATCTAATTGGACAGATGGATCGGACTCATTTTTGAATGCGACAGCGAGTTGGCCGCTCTAAACAGACACTTTTCACATACTGTCTGAAATTAACACTTTGCACGTTTCAGTTTGTTGTCAACAGACGATCAAATACCTTAAATATCAAATGTCTCTGAACATAATCCAAGCAGCGATCCTTTAACATGGTGTCTTTTACCAACGACCACCATCTTTCTTTAACTGCCATCGACTCGTTTTTGTTCCACAGCTTGGTAAAAACGTTAAAATGGAGATCAAGGAAACAAAGTTCTGTTGGTTTTTTTCACTATTTGTTGGGAAAACTGCAGATATGACCTTATTTTTTCATTTTAACTCCTTCAAATGTTCACAGTTGTCCATCATTCGCTGCTCTCGTTGGCTCTCAGTGACCTCCAGCTAGTGAAACGCTGATCCTGCAGCTTCAACAATTTTCCCTTTCTGAATCCAACAAACTGACGGGAACATCACCTGTGAAGATTCAGCAACAGTCGATGTGAGTTGTAGTTGGTATTTACCTGGACGTTTAAGCAGCGACACAAGGAGGCGAGCTGAAGGTCGAGTGAAAAACTGACCATCAGACTTTCATCACAAGACTGACGGGAAACAAAACTGAAGAAACTCACAAATTACTTGAAAATCAAATAAGAAAACACATTCTCCTCATTTATTTTAGCGTCCTCTTCTGCTGCTGTAAGTATGTCTACTCCTAAAAGATAAACCATTAAAACTGCAACACTCACATTTCTATTAATGTCTTGTTAGACCATGTGAGGTAAAAACCATAGGTGTGATTGGCAAAGGACAAAAAAGCAGGAAAATATACAGCTCCACTATGTCTTTACATTTATTTTTGCCCCGTTGTTGGCTTCAGCTAAGAAAGAAATAGTTTGCCTCACACCTCCAAAATTCTTAGAACAGCGTTGCCCTTAGATTTTTTTGTATAAGCAGTGCTCTGAGGTGGAAACCTAGCAAGACTAGGGGGGTCCAGGGCCATGCCCCCCCGAAAAAAAAAGAAATTAGAAAAATAACCCTTTAAAGGTGACATGAGACAAAATAGTGTAGAAGTTGACACTGCTGCTTGAAAATATGTTAAAGTGAAAGTCTCGCCAAATAGCAACTGAGGCTTTATATGTGAATGTATACGAGTCAAACCTTCGTGTAAATGCATAATTACGACAAAAGAGGCACTTTTAAGATTAACCGTAGTTTTGTTTTCGGGGAAGCTAATTTTTAATGGAGTGCATGGGGCACTGGCACGCCAGCATCAAAATCTCTATTTTTAAAACAGTAAGAAGGCTCGACACAACATGAAACTTTGCTCGTAGTATCACCAGTGTCTCTACACATGAACACGAGCATTGAGAACACTGTTTGTGTACACAGAGTTTACTAAAAAGAACATTTTTGAACTACTCACCGTTGTAGCTGGATCTCCGGCGCGCCACCGTCATGACAGACAAAAAGTGTCGATCCCCGAGTTCTCAATGCTCATGTTCATGTGTAGAGACCCTTGTGATACTACGAGCAAAGTTTCATGTTGTGTCGAGCCTTCTTAGTGTTTTAGAGAACTTTTTTTTACCATTATTTTCTTTATTATTATATATTTTTTATGGAAACAATTTGTTTCAGAAGTCAGTGGGCCAGATGACATGGAAGCTATTGAGGAAAAAATCACAACTTCTGCATATTAATATTCATATAAAATAGAGGAAGCACTAAAATACATAAAAAATGTGTGTCTCATTCGTCCAGTTTAATTATACAATCTGCTGCTGGATTGGAGTCACTGGGTCACATGACATGGAAGATATTGAAAAAACACCACCGCCAGCACTGCAGGGAACAGCACCCTCTGTCCAGAAGTGAACTTGCGTCTGGAGGCCCCGTTCACACAGCGGGGGTGACGCAGGAGACCCAGAGATCCAGTCCCAGCGATGGAGCCCGGGGCGAAGCGACAACATAAGTCCAGGAGCTCCCGCGCTGAACACCTGAAGACCCCACCAGCAACGGTGGAGCAGCGACCATTCAACATCACCGTGAGCCGGGGAGACCACAGCAGCAGAGGAGAGTGACAAAGGAGCCAGGCGGTGAACAACCTAGAGGTTGTGGTGGAGGGAGGACCAGCGGAGCAGCGATGGACAACCCACAGAGCATCGAGTACTTCTGCTTATAAGTTAGCGTTGCTATGCTAACAGCTGATCGGTGAGGCTTACAGCTGATCAGCAGAGAAAGGTGAGTCCATGGAGCCAATTCTTCAGGTGTGCATGCTTCAAAGGTGTAGTAGCACAGCCTCAGAGCTTGTAAAGACAACTTGGCTTTCTTCTTTTAACAGAAAAAAGCTGCTTTGTCACAGATCGAGAAGCAGCGATATTCACGCCAGTGTCCTCTCACATCCGGGTTTCCATTGACCTTTACCGGCTAACCGTCCTCCTGCTGCTAACACTGGGTGAACCTCAGTGAAGTCACGGCAGGACCCGAGTGAATATCCAACCTGAAACTAACTTCACCCCGGTTCGATGAATCGCCTTTTGCAGCTGTAGGAACACAAGCCTTTGTCTCTGCATCTTAAAGTGGTCCCATTTTATCCATGATTACCTTTAACCCAAATCGACTCCTTTTTCCAGCATATGGGACTGAAAGCCCCCCCACCTCCTGACCTGGCAGATCTTCTTTCTCCACGGAGGGGGGAGAATGTTGTTGTTTTTCTTGCTATAAACAGATCACCAGAGACCTTCTTTTAGTAATTTACAACGGCTAAGCACATCTGGTCTGTTCCCCTTCCTCCAAAGAAGATGAACCCCTTTTCCTCAGGTCAAACGAGGTCAAGCACGATAGAGTCTTCTTTCTCCACATCAGAAGAAAGGGGAACTGGTTTCTAACACAGATGTTGTGATTTAAGATGTCTTACTAATCTACGTGTCTCTCCCTCTGGAACATTCTCCAGTGGGGGAAGGCAAGGTGCGAAACCTAATCTGTGTGTTCTTCTCCTCACATGTCCAACTTTTATTTACGACCGTTGTTGTTCCTGGGTCTGACATACCAATCCTACTGCAGTCTCTGTCTTCATCCAAATTCAAATAAATAACTAATAAACTACAATCCCAACTTCTTAATTTTAGTAGATTCCAAAACAGTGTAAGAAGGTCATACAATAGATATTTCCCATGTTATTGTCAAGCCCAAATGAAGTTTATTACTCAATAAGTTTGAGGTCAACAGAAACCAGCCCCTCCCCTTGGTGAAGATGGAGGAGACTTGCAGATCATCATTCCATGTGTAATACTTGTGTTATTTACCAGTTAAATGTCTGATATGTTTTGTAAAGATAGAACTACAAGGAATATGTATAAGTCCTTGGTCCTACTGTGTATTGCATACTTTATTGTTTTATGTCTTAATCAGGTTATAATTCTTTTGAATGATAAATTATCATTATCATGTTGCATCTTTTCACAAAGGCAAAAATTCGACTTTTAAGATGGTGAAGTTTTGGGAAGGTTAAAACATGATTTCAAAACATTAAATACAATAGTGTAGTTAGATTAAACTTTTGGGAGCCTAAACTCAGATCACAGTAGGAGGGACACTCTGCCCCCACCTCTTTGTGGTCCATCTGCTGCAGGTCATAAAACAGACCACTCTGCTCCTCTCGGCCCTCCTCCCCTCTCTTCTCTCCCTGCTTCTTCTCCTTCTTCTCTCTTCTCTTCACTTCTTTGCTTTTCATTTTTTTTTTTAAAGTAATCTTTACTTTTATTTTTGCAACAAGCTCTAATAGAAGCGAATTGACTCCCTACTTTAAGTGTTTTACTTTTATCCAAGTTTTAATAGAACAAATTCTTTTCTTTTTGATTTTAATATACTGTTAAAGTATCACTGCCTGATCCAGAAGAAGTTGAATTAGTTTCAGAATCAGAACTTAAGTACCACTACTTGAAACAACAAAGAAAAAGTCTTTTTCAAGACTGTGATCATTTGATGAAGAACGTTGCAGTCATTGTCTGCTTCAGAAGCCTTGCAAGGAGTCTCCAACAAAAGAGACTTTGTGTGCTCCCAGCCGAGATCGACTCTGCCCCCAGCGCTCCCAAGGCGGGAAAACCTGCTGGGCCTTCGGACCAAGAGTTCCTCAACAGAGTACCGGCCATCCCTCTGGCTACTGGACCGACACACCGTGCCGTAGTCCAACCCAGAACTCTCAAGAACACCAAACTTCAGTGCCTCCTGACTCCCAGACAAAACAGGCTGAACGTCTTCATGCAGCTGGATCCACACACGTGAGAATGAGTGGTGTCTAAAGTTCTGACTTCTGTCTAGGCTCTGACTTCTGTCTAAGTTCTAACTTCTATCTTATGAACTTCAGAGAATTAAGGTTAGGGTCTCGTTAGTATTAAAAAATTACTCCCGTAATATTTAACATATATATATATATATATAACCCGACCCTTTAACTTTACCATCTACCGACGGTCAAACGACTTTATTACTTTCCCAATTACAGTCTTTACCTTTTCTGTTATCTGTTGTTGTTCGTCCAAAATTGTCATTTCATTTATTTTACCCCAAATTATTTAATCAATAAACATATATAATCGTTTGTCTTTGTCTGGAACTTAATTTTAATGTGGAGAACCGATGGATACATGCAAAGAAGTCACTGCTTCAGAATATTGAGACTGAATAAATTGATTTTGAATGGACTCTAACTGTCCAAGCCAACTGGTACAGTTAGGTGTTTGGAATAATTTCCTCCGGATTATTCCAAGAACTAAACACGGAGGTGGTGTCCCATTTACGAGTGTAAAATTAATTACCAGTGATTAATTATCATATATATATCAAAGTAGTGTGTGAGCAGTGTCTCCTACACAGCCTTTGAATAGGATGACGAGGATTTCAGTCACTCAACTTAAACAGTGACTTGTAGAAATTATACAAATAGCAGTAATGACAATAATAATTGGTTTCCATATAATTTAGGGTGTAGTGCTCTCACTGTGTCCAACCTTTTTTTTTTTTTGCGGCAGCGCTGAAAATCCAGCAGCAGAATGCATATAGGAGAAACACTGACACATCAGATAACCTTCTGCAACGATTACAGGCTCTTTGGTGAAGCTCTGCTTTGAATGAAGTTCCATCGTGACAAATGAATGGAGTGACATGAAGACATGAATCAGAGGCACAAAAAACACTGACAGCGGTGGCCGGTCATTATGTTTACTAATACCCGACACGTGCCTTGTGCAACCCCCCCCCAAAAAAAAACAATTGGATCTGTGACGTCTTGACCTGCCCAGGTGTACCTGTCAGGAAACGAAACTAGGAAACCAACCGACCCTCATGATAAAGATCTAAAATTAAAGAGGGCTGTTCTCTGTGTAACCGGTGACTCACAGAGCGACAGCCTGCTCCTACATCACAGACTGGACATGTGCTTCATCAACTTCAAATTCTGTTGAAGCTCCTGTAAAATATTAAAGCTGCTCCACTTCTGATTCTTCAGTAAAACATTTAAGCAGCCCAGAGTCTCTCAGTCCGACTTCATGTTCTCTCAAAGATACTTTCAAACTTTCTCACTCAGTCATCAATGACACCACTGTGATGTCAGCAGGACTGTATCAGGATCAGCTCTCAGCGCTGGACCCAGTCTCAGTTTCAGTCCCCAGTTGTGGTTCTGGGTCCGTATTCACAAAGAATCTAAAGGCTAAAAGTAGCTCCTAACAGGCGAATTTAGGAGCAACTCCTGAAAAAAATGGGCCCACCTTCACTGGTCTACAGTGAAGGTGGGAGCTGGAGTGGACTGTAGGACGGTCCCACCTGCTGTCAGGTGTATGTTGTGTTGATGTCACATGGCTGCTGACAGCGAGCGCCCAGCTGAACTCTTCTCCAGCTCATAGTGTCACAAAGAACAAACTTCAGAACGGTAAAAACTTTTAACTCAGCTTCTGAAAACCTCTTAAAGAGAAATAATGTTGATGTTCCACTGAGACACAAAATGTTTCGACTCATTACCAACTGATCAATTAACATTGATCTTTGATCAGTCAGTATGTGACTTCTTAGCTGATCCAGAACAGACTGACTGAGGTTTATGCCGATGAAGGCAAACGTATTTCTCGTATCCATGAGACTGTGAGCGACCCGTTTCTACGAGTCTTTTGCTCCTTCAGGCTTTAAATCCTCTCATACATGAAAACAACACGCAGTGCTGTGATGTTCCCCGGGAGATTAGATGTGAATTTAAATGTGTAGCGACCAATAAAAACAGCAACCTGTTAAAAGCAAACAAAGCAGCAGCAGCTTTAGTCTGCTCAGCCTCCACTTCAATCTCTGTAGAAAAACATTTTCATTCTTCCACCAGAAACAACTCTTGATTTGCAGCTTATCAGGAGGAAGCCACAAAGACAGAGCAGCTCTCTGCTCTGCCTTCAATCAGGAAATCAGCAGTCGAGCTGACGAGGTGACGCTCTGCCAGACTCATTTCACGCCAACAAAAGCTCAAAATCACAGCGAGGAAACGTGGGAGTCGATTTACTGACGCTCAGAGAGCAACAACCTTCAATCTTCCCAGAAAACACTCAAATCCCTCAACAATAGAAGCCGAGTCGAATGGTGTTTTACTGGACGAGGTTTCCTGCCTGCAGCACTGAGCCTCAACATGCTGTCACTCCAACTTCCTGTCTGGGGACTTTTCAAATTAATTTCCCTTAGATTACCTCGAGGATCAATTTAAGATGACAAGCCACTCGAGGAGCAGGAAGATGTTTGCAGTAATGACTGAAGGAGCTGCGTCACGCTTATCAACGACTCGCTGACGAAAGTGTGATAATTAAAACAGGAAGCAACTCATTTACATACTGAAGGAAACTGACTAGGTGGACAAAGCACAGTGTGAAGCACATGACTGAGCCCTGACCAGGTGTGTCTACAACCTCACCTGCATACTTTCATTCCTGTAACTGAGGAGTTTAACCTTTGTTGGATCTTACAGTCAGCGTGTTGATGAAACTATAATCTTCTGAATGATGGATTCAGTTTCACCCTCAGAGCTTCTCTTACTGGATGATTATTATCATTGGATAGACTTTAGACTCGTAGACTGACTGGAAAATCAATTTCCCGTCTCTGGCCCGGCTCTCACGTGGTTTAAGTCTTACCTACCCGGAGGAACACAGTGTGTTCTGCTTTTCTCTTTATATTTCGCCTCTAGGTCAAATTACACACAGTCATGGAATTTAATTTGCACTGCAGGCTGATGATACGCAGCTCTGTGTGCCCGTAAAAGCTGAGGATGATTCCCACATTAATAATTTAGAGTCCTGCTTGCTGTGAAAATCTCGATGTCATGTCATTTCCTGCGCCTGAATTCTGATACAGCTGTTGGTCACTCGACAAGAACACCAGTTTGATCATTTACAGTAACAACTTTGTGTTTGATCCTACCTTCTGCTTTGATCAGCACATTAAAGAAATCACCAACGTCACCTTCTTTCGCTTCATTCATTCCTGTCAAGACTGATGATGAGATGATAATCAACAGGACTGGATGTGTGTAATGTTTAGTTGGTTGATCTGTTGTGTTGATCGCACTAAAAGTCTTTGAATGCTTCTGAACGCTGCAGGAAGAGTAAATAAATGTAATCGTATAACACCAGTCATCATTGATTTAATTGAGACTTTAACCAGTGTAACCCAGGTGACAGGTTCTTCCTCTTTCTTTCTGTCAGTCAGTTTAAAACTTCGCGGGGTTAGGCCGGTTCTCGCGTGGTCCATCTGGGCCAATCACGATGACGCTGTTTAGTGACGTCACGGGGTCACGTGGGGTGGCGCGACCAACCGCGTTTAAGTATAGAGCTGCGGTGTACAGTCTCGGTAAGAGCGGTGGGGAAGCTGCAGGAGAGACGAGCTACAGGTCGGGTAAAACTATAATTTTCCGCTGCTTTGTCATTGATGGCCGATTGTTAAGTGATCTGTTAACTTATAGGAGCCTCTTGCCGAGCCGAGATTTGGTGTGCCGAATTCTACAACGAGTGAGCGCGTATCTTGCACAGAGACTGGTGAGTCCAATTGTTTGTAGCATTAGCATTAGCCTAGCCACCGCCATTCATTCCAATAGACGTGGTTAGCGCTTGGTTGCTAAACATGCCTTGATCCTCCAAAATGAAAGCTAAGGGTCCTGCAATGAATGAATTGTGCAGAAGCACATTGTTGCAACGGAAATGAATGTATTTTGAATCATGGCATTTGAAACATGAAGGATGTATTTTTATAAGCTTTTGAATCATGACATTTGGATTTATGTATTGCTATTATGTGGTGGAATCATGACTGTTAAATGATATTGTAAATGCTGTTTATGATTAATAAGAGAAGTTTATTTATTTTTCTATTGCTGAATCATGAATATTTGGAGAAACTTACTCTAGTGCTATTAGCGCTTTGGTTAAATTATGTGCGCACTGGATTAGTATTTATTGATGTATAGTGTGATTTATGGAACTATGGTCCTGTTCTCCAGGCCAGGTTTTGGATTGATGGCGAGCTAAGGAGCAGGACTAGAGCCTACAGCTGGATAAGACCGCGACGGATCACCCCCCCCTTCTGCCAGGCCGGTAGGGGGCTCCCTGTAGCCCATAACAATCTCTCCCCTCCCCTTGCTGCCTCTTGCCCCACACACACACTCTTCCCCACACACTCTCTCACCCATACTTCCCCCTGGACTCAAAATTTAACCCAGACGTGGGTTTTTCATGAACTTTGGGTGGGCAGCCGGGTTGAGAACTGTGCTCAGTGAGCAGAACATCTGGGGTTATTGTCATGTCTGAATTATTATTGACTACGTATGATTGAACGAGTAGCTACACGTCATTTGGACTGGCCATCCAAAATGAATGTTCACATATTTTTCACTGTACAAAATTAGCACTTTAACTGTTGTTGTTTGAATTGTGGTTGGTGTCAATACATTTTTCTAAACGCAAACATCAGTCTCTTGTTTACTCCCTCCCAGTTCGTAGCCTGGTCTTTTGGTCGAGGGTCTATTTTGATGCTGCATTGTGGTTACTAGTCCTAGCCTCAAGCTAACTTACTGTGGGTGCTACACCAGCCTCTGCCAAATTAAACACTTATAAATGTATTTGCAAGTGAGAGTTTAAAGATGGCTTTTCTAATTGCATTGCTTTTTTCGGGAATAATGAGACATTGCGAGTCTGTTCAGGCATTCGAATCTAAACTTAAATCTTTTTGCCTTTACTTTCATCTAGTTGCTTATTTTTGTTTGCCCATCATCATTTTCCTTCTGGAGGGTCTGCTTTTCTGAGGTTCCAAGGTCTAAGGTTAAAGGGTCTCATATGCCGCTTTGCTACCTGCTTGAAGGTGAGTCCTAAAGCAATGATACGCTTGTCTCGATCTCCGCAGTGCTATCAAAGAATCACCACTAACAAAGTGGCTCAGCAAATTCAGTTACAACACATTTAACTTCTTCACAATAAAAGCCCCCCATTATTTAGTCATTTAAAGGTCCCATATTATGAAAAACACCTTTTCTCTGGTCTCTACATACACTTCTCAAGAAAATTAAAGGAACGCTTTTTTTATTGGGTATGGCATGAGGTCAATTGAACCTGTCTGATAATGATCTGGTCGGTTAAGCAGCAGAGGGTGTTGTTAATCAGTTTCAGCTGTATTGGTGTTAATGGAATTAACAACAGGGGCACTAGAGTGGCAACAATGAGAAAACCCCCAAAACAGGACTGGTTTTGCAAGTGGAGGTCATTTCAAGTTTCTCCCTCTTGATCTTTTTTGGCTGGTTCACTAGTGCTGGTTTTGGCCAGAGTCATTATCACTACTGGCAGTATGAGGCGATTCCTTAACCCTACAGAAGGTGCACAGGTTGTCCAACTCCTCCAGGATGGCACATTCACATGTGCCGCAACAAGGAGATTTAATGTGTCTTCCAGCACAATCTCCAGAACATTTCAGGAGACAGGCAGTTACTCTAGGAGAGCTGGACAGGGCCATAGAAGGTCCTCAATCCATCAGCAGGACCATTATCTGCTCCTTTGGGCAAGGAGGAACAGGTTGAGCACTGCCCGTGCCCTACAGAATGACCTCCAGCAGGCCACTGGTGTGAATGTCTCTGCCATGAGGGTGGCCTGAGGGCGCGACGTCCTGTAGTGGGCCCTGTGCTCACCGCACAGCACCGTGGAGCTCGATTGGCATTTGCTAGAGAACACCAGAATTGACAAGTCCGCCACTGGTGCTCTGTACTTTTCACAGATGAGAGCAGGTTCACCCTGAGCACCTGTGATGGACGTGAAAGAGTCTGGAGAAGACAAGGAGAACGCTATGCTGCCTGCAACATTGTTCAGCATGACAGGTTTGGTGATGGGTCAGTGATGGTCTGGGGAGGCATATCCATGGAGCGATGCACAGACCTCTACTGGCTAAAAAAAGGCAATCTGACTGCCATTAGGTATCGGGATGAAATCCTTGAACCCATTGTCAGACCCTTCGCTGGTGCAGTACGTCCTGGGTTCCTCCTGATGCACGACAATGCCTGGCCAACTGTGGCAAGAGTATGCAGGCTGTACCTGGAGGATGAAGGAATTGATACAATTGAATGGCCCTCACGATCACCTGACTTAAACCCGATAGAATACCTCTGGGACATTACGTTTTGGTCCATCAGGCGTCGCCAGGTTGCTCCTCAGACTTTACAGGGGCTCAGGGATGCCCTTACACAGATCTGGGAGGACTTCCCAGAAGACACCATCCATCATCTCATTAGGAGCATGCCGCGATGTTGTCGAGCATGCATACAAGCACGTGGGGGGCTACAAAAGACATTGAGAAGCATTTTGAGTTGCAGAAGTTAAATTTTGGCAAAATGGACTAGACTGCCACATCATTATTTCTTGGCTTGGCTGGAATGAAAGCCTGCAGCCACAACAGCCCTTAACTGGATCAGTTTGAGACCCCTGCATTAAAAGATGTGGCATCCTTTCGTTCCTAAGACATTGCCCTGTCCATATCTGTATAGATATCCAACATAATTTTTTTTCACATCGAGATCTGATGTGTTTTCAAAGTGTTCCTTTAATTTTTTTGAGCAGTGTATATAAGCTGGTCCTCCCTGAGCCTGCCAACTCCCAGAATGAGGAAAGCAAGCCATTCCTGCATGGTCTCTGCAGCCCACCCACTGGTAAAACGTTGCTCCTACAGGCTGTTCAGACTCTAGACATTTTCATAGGCCGGCCTCCTCTGAGCGGTGATAGGAGATATCCAAGAAGGGGGCGTCCATCCCCGATGTGAAGTTCGGTGTGTCCAGCGGTAAGATAGTAGTGTTTCGCATGTCTGTTATTGGTTGTATAAATCAACATTAGTGCCTATATTCTGTGCCAGCTACAGAACAACAGAAGAGACAGTGGTTGCGTTTCATTTTCAATGACAACGTGCCGGCTACAGCTCGTGTTGGCTTGTATGTGTGTGCTAACCACCTCACATCGGACTGCTTCAGTAACGAGGGTCAGTACAAAGCTGGCTTTGCTTCGACACTGACCCTCGTTAAAGGATCATTCCCAACCATACCGGACCCAGCAACTGCACCCGAGCCACAGGTAAGTGTCGCCACGTTTTGATAGTATTTACAGTTGCCTACGAGTATGGTGAAGTCAGCTGGAAATTGGCTAACAAGTTAGCTCCTCTAACTAGTTCAGTCCACTATGCAATGGCATTTGAAGCGAGTTTGATGTTAATAATATTATGATGGAGCTTGGTTGTCACAGTAAAAAGTCTGGAAACATGTGCAGACTGGAGACAGAGACGATTCGAATAGTGTCCAAGAGTTTGGAGACTGTGTTGGAGACAAACACAGCTTTCGCCAGCTGTTAGCCATTAGCTACATGGTAGTAACTGTAACAACACATAGAACAAACTAACGTCATTCAGAGACACTAACCATTCTGAAACGTCCTGCTGCAGCCACAGAGTCTGTACTTCTACAGGAGCCTCTCCTTCTGGGTCCGAATCTGGGTCAAACTGGTATGGTTGAATGAAAAAATCTCGGCGAGCCATAGTGTTACATCCACTGTAAAACATTAGCGCATGCTACCGCTAGCGTAAGAGGCATGTCTCACTGAGAGGGGCATGTAGCAGGCAAGGCAGGCGGTGACAGACGGGGCTCATTAGCATTTAAAGGTGCAGGCACAGAAACAGCTGCTCTCAGTAAGGCTAACTTTAGCGACATTTAGACGGCTGAAATTCAGGACCGGGGATGGGTTTGGGGCAATGCATTTCAAACACAGTTGTTGGAACTCTGACAGCTGTGTGAAATTGATGAAAAACAGTATAATATGGGACCGTTAAAAGCTTCTGCATTGGAGCAGCATAATAGGAAACATTGCGTTTCAGCAGCAGTAACTAACTTACCGCCTGAAAGTGAACACGACTAAACAGTAAAACACAGCAGATGTTAGAAAGAGCAAACAGGACGAGAGAAACTAAAGAGATTCAGTTAGAAGCTACAAAAGTTCTGAGAGCTGAACACAATGATTTTATAGACTTCTCTCAGGTATCCTGCACAGACATGAGTTCAGTATCGATTTGAGGAGGAGATAGATGATTGTTTTACGGGTTGGTTGCAGTGGTTAGACGTCACCACATCACACTGTGTACCTACTCAGTGTCCCGGGACATTTCAGGACAAACAGCAGATAAACCAAGGACCAAGGTGGTGGTGTGCACAAACTCAGCGGTTCAGAGCTCTCTCTTTTGGTGCACGTTTTTGATGTTTTTGCTTGTATGGTGTGTGTGTTTGTTCACATTAAGCCGGGCGAATAACATCTACAGCCGACCAGAACTTCTAAAATTGGGCAAGCAAGGCATTATAGCTAAGTGTCTTTGCTCACACGAGATACTGGTGGACATAGCCAAGACGTGAGAAGGAGGCAGAGGCGGCGAAGGGACAGGAAGCAAAGACGGGGCTGCAGAACCGGCACGCTAGCTAGGCTCCACAAGCAAGCCATTCAAACCAATGCTTCCTAGCATTTTCCTAATAAATGAGAGATCCCTCACAGTGTTTCCCCCAGTATTTTTTGAGACTGTGGCGCTGGCGAGGGGGCCTGGAGCCGGAACACCGGAACTCTGTAATGGTTGGACCAAATGTCTTCGCGTCTTCGGTACTGGCAAGTCAAGGGTAGCTTGAGCAATGAAGTGGCATGTTTAAATCGACCAAAGTTCTCCTTTAAGTCACTAAGACATTAAAGATTGAAGAATTTCCTGCGAGCGCAGACTCTGCAGATGTTCTGCTGAAGTGTCCTTGAGCAGGATGGCAAGCTTCCACGTGCTGCCTCATTAACAGTCTCTGTGGACGAAACTGAAATGCTCAAATGTAAATGAGAAGAGACACAAACAGGGCTGAAGGCTGAGAACACGCCCTTTCTGTTGACATCACAGCGGGTCAATGAAACTTCGCTCTGGTCGCCACAAGGACACACCATGAATAACTCAAAGAGACACAGAGGGGGTGATGAAGGAGGACAGTCAGATATCCTCCAAGAGTGATATCACACAACTCTCTGAGACGCTTCCCATTACACTGAATTATACTGGTTCACAATTATATTATATTCACAGGTGATATTTAATATAGACAAGAAAATTGATAGAATCTGAATGAAAATAAAAACAGTTTGAATTCTGTCAGACATTAAATCTAACCCTACATTAACGTGTTTAATTCAAAAAGCTGAAACCTGTGATGACCTGCATAGTTTTGAAGAAACACGTTTGTCTCTTTCTTAATGGGTTGTCCAGGTTGGTTCTTAACATGTTGTTAAAAAGGTTTTCTCACCTCAACATGTCCTCACTGCTGTAAATCATAAATAAAACTCTTCTGAACTGAAACTCTTCCCGTCTGGATCAAACCAGTCTGTGATGGAGGATGGAGGTTTGAACTGAAATGTTAAAGTATATTTCTTGCTTGTTGTGGTAATAGAACCGCAAATTATCTCCTACTCAATTACAAATATTGATCAGCAGCTTGGCTCTGGCTGCTGGAATTACACTAATGGTCTAAATCTGGTCCAACATAGAGAAATAAATCAGACAGAGTGTTAGAGGCTGTAGAGCTGCCAACACACTGCAGAGAAAACACCCTGCAGACACACACTGACTCAACAGGAGAACACACCTGGATTCTCAAGGACTGACCCGACAACACACCTGGACTTACAGGGACTGACCCGACAACACACCCTGACTTTCAGAGACTGACCCTTCAACACTTTCAGGGACTCGATTGAGAACACACCTGGACTCTCAGGGACTGAGGATTAGTTGTAGAGGTTCACTGGACATATATATATACATATATATAAACATGTTTTGATCCCATTTAGGGTGAGGGGATATTTTTTGAGCCTTTTATTTTCCTGAATGATGAAGTGTGGAATAAACAGTTTCATAAAGCACGCATATTTGCCCTTTCTTATGTTGTTAAAAGTATTCAGAACATGAAAAAAATACATTAAGGTACATTTAGAACAGAAAAAAAAAAAAAAAAAAAAAAAAAAAAAAAAAATATATATATATATATATATATATATATATATATATATATATATATATATATATATATATATATATATATATATATATATATGTGTGTGTGTGTGTGTGTGTGTGTGTGTGTGTGTGTGTTTTTAAATGTTGAAAAGGACTGGATAAACAAACATTTCTATTCAATAGAGATCATTTACTGTTTTATGCTGCTGACAGTTTCATCTTTCATCTGTGACAATCAAACCTCTGAAGAGAAATAAAATCTAAAATAAATTAATCTCATATGAAGCTGATAAGATGTGGAAATCGGTCATGTTCTGTTTTAATTAATTAAATTTAACTCATCTTTCAGTTTGTGAATAAGCTGTTGCTTATTCTGCACGTGCCTGTGGGAAATAAGGGCAAGGAGCCATTTAGTAAATCAGACTTCATGTGAATGTTTAAAATCAATGTTAAACACCACAAAGACAATATATTTAATGTATCACTGACTTTTGTAAATATATGTTTAATGTTAATCTGATTTTAAACATGCTTCGACAGATGCAACAAGCACCTGTTTGGATCATCACAGGTGATTATGGTTATGGTTATGGTTAAGGTTTTATGGCTGTATAAAGGAGATTACTAAATAGAGACTTCAGAAGAGAGTTTGTATGTTAATGATTGATTTTAGTTATATATCACACAAAACAGAATTCTTTTTATGTAATTAACCTATAACTTTACAAATTATTTTATGTGTTTTTTGTTTTCTTATTGAATTAATAACGTATTGTCAAAGATGAATCTTGACAAACATTTTTACCACAAGTCTCATTTTGAATTTGCTCTGGAGCTTTCAGGCACTTAGCATGAGCTGCTGCTGAATGTTCTTGTTTTAAGGTGGATAATTAAGTTAATTCCACTGTGTTGGAATGCTCAAACTCGTTATAAAACTATATACATTTCTTTGTGGAATTAAAGACATAAACAAAGTCTCTGGTTCTTCTGGTATTCTCCTGGTATTCTCCTAACATGCAGACGGACGTGAAGCAGCTAAATCTGAATCTTGAGATGAGATTAATTGGTTTGAAATGCTGCCGTCATGGAGGATGAAGCTTTTCTTTTAACAGTCTGGCTCTTTGTGAGCAACATCGGCAGCTGCAGGAAGACAATCCCAATGCATGACGGAGGCGGGGGACGACCACAAGTCCATCCATCCGTCCAGCCAGAGGAAGGATTATCGTCTCCTGACAGTCCGTTTGAAGTGAGGAGGCCCTCAGCACAGAGAGGATTCGCTTAATTACAAAGTGCCAGTCATGATCACGGCGGGGCGTTTCTTCTTCATGTTTCTGTCAGACGCAGCACGATCACTTATTATGAATGAGACAGGAAAGTAAAAGCTCCTCCGGAGAGATGGAGGCCGGCGGGTCAGATGGCTCATTAATAACTCTGCAGCAGCAGAGACGAAGGAATTATTTCAACCAGAGAGGTTAAATTCACCTTCACCTCCAGAGACTCTGAGAGACATTGGGTCTGACCCGACTCCACCTCAGCTGACTTAAAATCAGCTCAACAGGGATGCAGCAGATGATAATGAACAGATTAAAGACAAGAATCGCAGTGTCAGTCAATACAATCACAGCACAACTACCAGAGCAGCAAATTAAGGGCTCAAATATCAGTTTAGAAATAATCATATTGATTAAGACTGTAAAAATGAACACATTCGTTACAAGAATAATAATCATCATGAATTTTCAGGTAGGATCAACAGGACATGTTATTTTCGCTTTCAGCCACGCCAGTGCGTATTGGCAATGCGTGTTTTGAAAAAATGCGTGGAAGAAGACGGTAGAAGATGGCAGAAATGCAGCCTTTGGTCGGGAAGAAAGGCAAAGTGAATTCTGCGGTGTTGAAACACTTCGGTTTCGAGGAGTCTGACTCGGAACAAACAAAGATATTGTGCAAGATGTGTCACGCGACCATGTCTGCACCTCAAGGGAACACGACCAATTTATTTAACCATTTAAAGTCCACACAGAGTAATACATGACCAAGTAGTGAAAGAACAAAAACATGAAAAGCTCCTCAACTCCTGCCACCGCCACACAGTCCTCAATTAAGGACACACTTTACAATGCCACCACATATCCACCCAGCTCCCACAGGCATGAAGGAATAATGGATGCCATCACATACGTGATTGCCAAAGACATCTGCCCTATCAACACCGTTAGCGACCCGGGGTTCAATAAACTGACTAACACATTGGACAAGCGGTATGTGTGACCATCACGTCACCATATCAGCAGAATTGCGCTGCCTGCCCTTTATGACAAATGTCGCGGAAAAGTTGCAAGAGAAGTGTCAATAATCGAGCAGCCCTAATGGAAGGATCATTAGTCTGGATGACTGACTGACCATTTGATTAGACTAGTGCAGTGCCCGTAAGAAAAGTGTATTCCTATAAAAAAGTGGGAGGTTAAGCAGCTTTTTCATGGATGGCCAAATGAGGCTGTGTTTGAAGGTGGGACATCAGGGATATTTAGGTTTTTGTGAAATCCGATATTCCAGGGTATAATTGGCTGCTTTTGGCTATTTTTGATTTTGCCATTATATTTCATCTTAAAAGCTATTTACTTGGTGTCATTATTTTCAGCACAACCTCACATGTGTGACTGTACAGTTATTTTTTTTATTTTGACATACTGTTAGATTTTTTTACTGTGAAAACCACAAATATGTTTAACAAACCATTTTTTATTTTTATTTTTTACTTATAATGCAAATATAAATTGTTGTTTATCTAAATGTGTGCATAAATTTAAAAACATTACAAAGTTATATGTAACTATTTACATTTAAATGCAGGCAATGCTCAGGTCTGCCTGTGCTCCTGCCTGCTGGATGAAGAGCTGCACTGCCTGCTCCACATTCAGCTTCTCCTCAGTGTTCTGACTCATTTAACAAAAAAACGACTCCACTACTCACTAAACACACTACACCAAACACTACATAACACACTAACTACACACTCCAAACACGCTAAATGTCACAAATCTCTCAACTCTCACACACACCGACCATCGTTGCCTGTCAATCATCCGCCTACGTCCCTCCCACAACTTCCTGTTCCTCAACAACCAAACTTGCTGCTTGGACACTTTCGTGACAAAAGCCCGTTTTTACCATTTCTTCCTGCACCAGACACAAAGCAAACGTGACGGCAATGTTCGCGAAAAAGCGTGGCGGACATTATTTACCCTAGGTCCGGTTTTGGACGTGCCGATGCTTCCGGTCCGTCACTTCGGGAGGTGGGCCGTGTAGCTAGCGACTAGCAGCTAGCTAGCAGCTAGCTACACACAAACATCCACAGATTCCGATTCCACTTTGTTGTCCGCGCGTCTCCGGATCTCCTCAGACCCGAACAGAGTCGGTCCGGACTCGTTTAATCTCATTAATCCACAACAGTCGGGATTAGAACGGGACCGAACTGCCGGCAAAATCCCGGTCCAGCTCGCGCCGCTGCAGGTATAAATCTGCTTGTTTCTTAAGGTGGGGGGTCGCGGTGGGCTCTGCAGTGATTGGCTCTGGTGCGCACGTGACTGTAGTGGCTCCGGTGGACAATGCTCGTGGAATTTGTAAAGCATTTATGAAATAATTTATTAACGGTATCATTGCAGTCCAAACAAATGCGAAATAGCACACTCTTGAACCACATAGCAGTCATGTTGAAACTCTCAGGTCAGTCTGATCCTGATCCGCAGAGATATTTGAGGAACACACACACACACATGCACACACACACACACACACACACACACACACACACACACACACAGACAGACAGACAGACAGAGGTTATTTGCTTTTATAGAGAGATGACTGATTGGAGTTTGACAAATAGTCAGTCTGAACATGAAACACAACAGTGGAATGTTGGTGAAGGTTCTCAGCCATCCGGGTCATGGTAAACCTAGGTGCTGTATCGTAGTGGACTGGACCTGTTTCAGTTTGTTGAAGCTGTTTCTCCTCTCATCCAAGAGGCTTCTTTACTTCTAAGGAACTGAAAGGGCTGCAGGGTTTTACACTCTATATGGAAGTGTTCTTGCAGAGTGTGGGAGTGTCCAAGTGGGTGTGGGAGTTACTTACATAGTATGGAAGTGTCCTTACAGAGTCGTTAAGGACACGTGTGAACACTCAGTTTCAGAGTTGTTAGTGGGCTCGACTGTTAAACTTGCTTGTTTTGTGTTGTGCCTTTATTGTGACGGAGCCCAGGTCTTTACAAATACTTTACCATGAAGGAGCCTGAATGTTCTTATGGTGAAAATGTGAGAGATTCATTGTGAAAGAGCTGTAGGCTTTGATCATAGAACAATAAGATGGTGGCTATGTCTCAGAAGGTTGATCAGGTTGTCCAGTAATCAGAAGGTCGTGGGTTCGATCGCTGGCTCCAGAAGTGTCTGTAAGTGAAATACTGAACCACTGAAGAACAAATCAACCTCCGAAGGGATCCAACATGGATCATCTTTAATTTTCTTTTCTCAAAGTAAAATCATGTCCAGGCTGATGTTGATGTATGACGACTGACTGAAGAATTCAAGGCAGCTCGTTTTGAGCTGACTCGAGGTGAACAGGTGACAGTAAGTTGCCCTGAATATCAACATGCTGTGTGGTCATTCTGTGATTCAGCTTCCCTTTGTGTTCATTGTAACTTTACTGGTTTACTGGATTTGTCTTGAGATATGATGAAATGAGATTCAGAAGTGAAGACGATAATTTCTCATTGTTAACGTCAGCTGCACCAGGGGGCAGAGCTTACCTTTGTGAGCGAGGCAGCGGATGCTCTGTTTGCTTTGGATGTCCCAAAGTCGAACTGTCTCGTCATGAGACCCAGAGAGCAGGAGCGTCCCGTCCATCGACACAGACAGACACGTCACCATGTTCCTGAGGGAGACGTCAAAATGACTTAAAATCATGAATCTGATGTAATCTGAGTCGGAGATGGATAAAACTATGGAGGAGCTGAACTGAAACCAGCCTAATGTCTTATTCTATTCTGAGGACATGCAGACAAAGTTCAAGTTCTACCTGTTGATATCTCACCTGTGTCCTTTGAACACCTGGTTCCCATTGTTGTCAGACTGGAACGATCTGTCTCGACTGAGACTCTGAAACAAACAGTTCAAACAGTTCATCTTTATCGACACATATCAACATTTTCAAACTCAATAACATGACCAGATTAAAGACAACCTCACTATCCACACGTCCTCATGTCCCACTGCTCAGGCTGGGCGATCAATCGGTAAAATTAATTAATTCAAGTTTGTGGTTTAGGACCATTTTAAAAAATGTAATCGATTTTCTCTTTAACTTGCTAAGTCGCTGCTCCCCTTTGGCTCCTGTAGGTCATAGTTGGCCCCGCCCCCCCGCATTTACTTTCCACAGAGAAACAAACACAACATGCAGCGAGCCAAGAGTTCGTTCCTATAAAGGAACTGTCTCGTCAGTAGTTCAGCTCTGTAGCGTCGGACCTCGAACAAACCACGGTGTAAAGTTTGTTTAAAGGCTGCTGTAACTAAAGGCAGCAGGTGCGGCGGGGCCGGAGTCCCTCAAACGAGCCGGTGCCAGGTACAAGGCAGGCGTCGATGGGATCCAGGAACCGCCGAGGCACGGCGAAGGCATGAATACGTCCATGTCCTGTCTGGGAAATGGACGAAGATTGTGCCAGTCAGACTTTCAGCTTCACCAACCGGCCGCCGCGTCTGCTGCGGCGGAGGGGACGCTTCCGCCGAGGGGGTGGAGCAGAGGCCCCGCACAGGTGAGTCGGGATCCCCGCTATGCGTAAATGCACGTAACTCTCCGACATTATGTCGAAGGTCCAAAAGAGCCTGGCGATCATACACCAGCAGAGACTCGATCTGATTAGTGCCAAAGGTTATAAACAACAGAAACATCAGCCATCGTAGGAGCAGCAGGCAACCAGCAACACTCAGCGGCGCCATCTTGCCCTGACAAACGAGCTTGCGTTCTGAAACTACCAATGAAGACTTACACTTACACTTACACAGACTTAAACTTCCTCAGAGATGGAAGACAGTTTCATCAGTTCAGTTGGAGGGTGGGGGAGGATGGGTGTATTGGTGGAGGCCAAGCTCTGTGGTTTGTTTAGAGGATTAACTCAGTGAAGCTTTCAAATGTTAATGTGTTGTGAGAAATCTTTCATTGTTCATAGATAAGAAAAGATGAACAAAGAGCGAATGGTGAGAAGAATCATCAGACACTGACACATCCTCATCCACATAATGACACATCTCTCTTTTACATGAACTCTTTAAAGTAAAGTAAAAGCTCCGACCACTGATGTCTAGATGAAGGATGTAAAGTGTAGAGTGAGACTCACCTGGCTGCACAGAGACACCTGGAAAATGTTTCCATCACTGCCTCCACAGAATAGGAAGTACTCGCAGGGGTCAAAGGTCACAGACATGATCTCCACATCAAATAGGACAGATAGGAGCAGCTCACCTGAGGACAACTCCCACACCTGGACAGACAGACAGACACGTCCGTAAATAAACAGGTCACTGGTTCAGACTAACACCTGGCTCACAAATTTCAAATGAAGGAATTCTGATTCTGATTCTGATGACCTGCCTGATCCCCCATAAGAGCTGTGTCTCACAGTCAACAGTTGCGTTTGGAGCATTACAGTTTCTTCTCTTTGGAAACTAAATAAACAAGTTCAGCTCAGAGCATTTAAGAACCCTGCGAATCTTTGACATTCTTTTCAGGTAATCATAATTTTCACAGTCAACAGCAGGATGATTCTGTTTTAACTGAAACTGAACTTTTGTAGTTTCTTCAGTGGTCTCTGCTGATGCATTATTTTTCTTTAATTAATTATATTGTTTGTATTTTGTCTTTGAAATTTGAAAGTTTATCAGAAGGAAGAGACTTCTAGAGATGTGAAGTGATGATAAGAGGATGAGATTCATCTCGGTTGACCTTTAACCCCTCCAGTGTAACAAAGCTGCTGGCACTTCAAAATTGGATTATTTAAAATGTGAGCAGCAGAGGCGCCTCAGCTCTCGTTTAACACCTCCAAACCATCCGTTAAGATGTCACAGCAAGCTGACGTTTCATTGCCGAGACTCCGCCTCCTGAGATGTATGCTTAAGGATTTTACCAAAAATAAAACCAGATCTGAGGACAAGGAGAGATGCTTTGTGTTTACAGAGATTAATCATTCTGATCAGAGGTGATCAATGTCACAGTAACACTGTGTGCATGTGTCAACAGGTGCAGGTGTATCGATACTGTAGAAAAGGATTTAGGGACTGTTTCAAATACTCTTAATCAATATTTATCAATCTATTGATACATTGATGTACACTAATATACTAATCTATCCATCTATGTCACTGTGTTGTCGGACTGATGGTCCAACAAAGTATTGCCATAACGACAAAGCTCTCATGTCAGGCTCAGTTAGAGAGGTGGAAAACTAAGTTTCTGGCAGAAGAAATCTCTGCTGTTAGACTGCAGCAGAAGGAGATCCTGGACCTGCTGGAGGAGGTGAAGTCGCTGAGACTACAGAATGAGGAGATAAACAGGGGCCTCGCCTACCTGGAGAGCAGAGTAGATGACTTGCTTTCAACGGGGGGAGGCCTGAGAAATGGATGCTGACTCAACTGAACTACAAGTGGCTGCCTTCCTTCACTCCAAGGGGATTACATTGGACTGCCCAAAAATCAAGGCATGTCGCCCTCTGCCCCCAAAAAAGACCAACGATAAAGCAGCCATGACAGCGGGTTGGTCAACAGAAAACACAAAACTACTTTGTTCAAACAAGGAAAGAAGACATTCAAATTCACTGATCTTGTAGAATTTCAAACAGCACCAATACTGTTCAGTGTCAGACAGTAAAGAAATATTAAAAAACTACTTTTTGATAGAGAGGGGGGTTATGATTTTTCATAATTTTTTGAAAGTTCACTAGCTGGTTATGATTGTTATTGTCTGGTTGTTCATTTATGTATTATTTTGTTTTGTTTGTTTGCTGAAATGAATGTGGGTATATAAATAAATAAATAAATGAATTAATACAAACATGGGAGTGGGCAACTCTGCTTTATGCAAATATATATTTATTTTTATTGCAACAGTCCAAAAGAACAGATACTGTCCAGAATATTCTCCAGAATAACCTCAAAGGTTCTGTACCATCAAAAAATATGCTATATGACAAACAAACTCAACAAGCAACATCAGATGGACACACTGCACTGCTTAGCTGAGACTGGGCTGAACCGGTGCTGACTCAGTTCACATCCACAGTAAATGTTAATAACTTTGTTCTTACGGAGAGAAACATCAGGCAGGTTTAAAGGTGAACTTGTCATTCAAAGGACTCTTTTCTTTATCCATTCCTGTTCATGGCTGTTTCTTTCTGCTGCCATAAGTATGTGCATTAATCAATTAAAAGAAACATGTGTCAACATGTTATTATTGAGTTATCTTTGACTTTTGACGTGTAATTAGAATTGCCTGTTTTGGTGTGCACTCTTCTTTTGTTGCTTTGTTTACGGTATAAAAAATTGTAAATCAGTCAGTCAAAAACAAAAATATGCTTTTTATATCTGATCTGTGCAGTTTTACATATGACAGAAACACTAAAATGGAACTTCCTTTAGAAAACATCACATTTAAAGAAAAATGATTTTATTTAATGGACAGGTAACTGAGCTATGATCAGCTGAAACAACAAACAACAAACCAAACTTAATTAAAAAAATGTCTGGTTCTGAGACAAAGATCCAATTTTTATAAGAATAAAAAAAAATTGTGACAATGGAAATAATGTGGTCATTGTTTAAAACGAGAATACAATGTAATGTAAAAATGAACTACATTAAGACTGAAACACGAGTAGACCTCAAACAACAATGTTCTTCTGTATTTCACTATATCATCGAGAAAAGATGGTCAAATTAGAACAATACCAGCGTGTGAACTAGGGGTGGGAATCGAGAACGGGTTCCAACTGACCAATTCCATCGGAACTGTATGCCTCCAACGTTATCGATTCTTCTTAACGATTCTCTCATTTCCCTGCCTGCACAAGGTTTTCCGTTGTTCCTGAAATTTTGCGTTGCGGTACATTTGCGTCACTCTCCGCGGTGACTCAGACCTTCAACTGCGAAGCAGCATCATGGAGAGAAGGAAGCGATCTAAAGCCTGGCTGCGTTTCACCAAACAAGATGAGAATTCTACCGTGTGTAATCAGTGCAATGCTGGAATATCGTGTAAGGGTGCAAACACCAGCAACATGCTAAAACATTTGTCTACCCAGCTTGGAATGAAGTACCAAGAATGTCATATGTTCGACCGCCTGCATACAAGTTCTAAGTTAGCACTTGTACGCAGGCGGTCGAACTAATTTATTTAGACTATATTTTCTTTCTACGCTATATCTTGTTAAGGTGTTGTTCAGTATGTTTAAGTTGAATATGTTCATGTTCACAGTCTTGTGCAGACATATTTTTGGGAAAAAATAAAATGGTTGCTTTTGGTACACAAGACTGTGTAGAACTCCTTTTTTGCCACTCAATGAACTACTCAGGAATCGATATGAGAATTAATAAGGAATTGGATTGATAGGCAGAATCGACAATGGCATTGATATCGATAGGCTCCTCTTTGGTCTTTTATTTTGAAAGGTTGAGGATGAGATAACATTTTCTCTCCCAGATTATTAATTGATCAGTTTTATCTGAACATACAAACGTGTGTGTGTGTGTGTGGGGGGGGGGGGGGGGGGGCATATTAAATAATATAGAATATACCCGTTTTACCTGTGCAAGTGTTCTTAACTGTACCTGTGCATTGACCTAAATCTTACCTTGACAGTTTGGTCCAAGGAGGCAGTGGCAAATCTGGCCTGAGCTCCCATTAGGCCACAGTGCAGGTCTGTGATTGGTAGAGAGTGACGAGACAGGACGTGACGTGGTTCAGGGGTGTGGCTCAAATCCAGCTGGATCACACTGAAGCACGCACACACGCACACACAAAAGAATGAGTTGGTCAAGAATAACTACACTTCCTCACACTGGTTCCACACTCAGAACCTCCTTTAGGAAACTGTGGATTCAGGTTCATGCAATGTTGGAGTACAGCTGCTGTGAACAGTCACTGATTCAGTCAGATCGATGTTTCTGTTAAACACTTGTTAACTCTGTCCTATCGTTTATATTCCTGATGATGTTTGTGTGACAGAAACTCCTCAGAGTCTCAGGGAGCACTGGGATGAAAAACATTATTTATTAAAAAGGAGGAAAATACTTTCTTCATATGATTTATGCAACTGAGCATTGATCAATATTAATCATAATGAAACTGATCACATTTTAATCAATGCAGATATTGAAGTGACAGAAAGCAACACACACCGACTCAAGATAAGCTCCTGCAGAGAGGAAGACATCAGAGCGATGAAGATGAAACATGTTTCATTACTGACAGCATCTTTAACATTCAGCTCAGGTTTCCCATCATCCCCTGCTGCATGATGACATCACATCACAGACAGAGGAACATTGGCCCGTTTCAACAGATGTATTGATTATTTTCTGATTATGATCAATGACATGTTTTCATTTGACACAGTGAGGCGGGATCAGCTGCCTCCTCCTCCTCATCTTAGGATCTAATTCTGAGTCTGACATTGATCAGAAACAACCAGCTGATCTATAAAAGAACAAAGACTGACAGAGATCTGAATGGACCAACCAGAAACCAGCATCATAGTCCAGAAAAAAATCAGTAGATTGTGATCAATGATGAAGAAAAACAAAGACTATTGATTAATGAGTCAAACAAAAAAAATAAATCACCAATCTGCCAATCAACTAATCAATCTATAGTTAATGTTGCTACAGTGTTACAGCTCCACCCAGTGGACATATGCCTCTTGTGCAGGTATACACACTGCATACCTGCACAACTGTACACACAAAGACTGTGACAGACTTGCTCAACACATAGAGTACATCATCATATCGTCACCTGTTTCAGGTGTGTTCAGATGTGTGTTACCTGGACAGACTCCACACCAGAGCCAGGTTGTCTTTTCCTGCAGAAACAAAATGGCTGCTGTCGTCTGTGAACTTCAGACAGGTAACATCCTGATAGTGACGACTGAGGACACACAGCAGCTTACCTGTGGACACCTGAACCAATCACAGAGGAGAAAGACAGACATGGTGTCAGTTTGTTCATTCCAAACTAATTTTATAATAACACTTATTTCTTAATTTAACAGATCAGAAATGCTTTTGTTTCCTCCAGCTGGTCTTCTGTGTTCATGTGAAAAAAGAAGCTGACTCACCTCCCACAGGTAAACGGCCTCAGCGACAGCGGCAGCAAGGAAGAGTCCATTGGGTGAAGCGGTCAGACAGGTGACCACACCTGGACAGACGATCTTCTGCTGCAGCTGATCCTGGAAGACAAACAGGAAGTCACGGATAATAGGTATCAAACTGTACTACGCACAAAGCTACAGTTACACTACAGAACTACAGTAACACTCCACAGAACTACAGTAACACTACAGAACTACAGTAATACTCCACAGAACTACAGTAACACTACAGAACTACAGTAATACTCCACAGAACTACAGTTACACTACAGAACTACAGTTACACTATAGAACTACAGTAACACTACAGAAATACAGAAACACTCCACAGAACTACAGTAACACTACAGAAATACAGTAACACTCCACAGAACTACAGGAATACTACAGAAATACAGTAACACTCCACAGAACTACAGTAACACTCCACAGAACTACAGTTACACTACAGAATTACAGTTACACTACAGAACTACAGTTACACTACAGAACTACAGTAATACTCCACAGAACTACAGTTACACTACAGAATTACAGTTACACTACAGAACTACAGTAATACTCCACAGAACTACAGTAACACTACAGAACTACAGTAACACTCCACAGAACTACAGTTACACTACAGAATTACAGTTACACTACAGAACTACAGTAATACTCCACAGAACTACAGTAACACTACAGAACTACAGTAATACTCCACAGAACTACAGTTACACTACAGAACTACAGTTACACTATAGAACTACAGTAATACTACAGAAATACAGTAACACTCCACAGAACTACAGTAACACTCCACAGAACTACAGCAACACTCCACAGAACTACAGTTACACTGCAGAACTACAGTTACACTACAGAACTACAGTAACGCTCCACAGAAATACAGTTACACTACAGAACTACAGTAATGTAGAAACGTGTCCGTTGTCTCCTCTCTCACAACAGAAGAGGCGATCTACATGCATTTATCGATTCCCCTCTCATCTACTTTCTGTGACACCATAATGGCCTGGCTCTTTCCCCCCCTTTCCCTCTTCACACTCCACTAGTGAGAAAACAACATGTGCTGGGCAATAAACATTGCCTGCGGGAAGAGACTGTCTGCTGAGTTCACGAGGGGGAGTCACCAGACCCCCAAAGCCTATCACTAAAGGGGGGAAGATGACCATTTGTTACCCTAAGTTCCCCTCTTCCTTGACTTATATAGAGCCTATGTTAACAGGCTATGGACATCCGAGACTCAGAAAGGTCTCATTCAGCATCTGGACTGCATTTTGTTTTACAGACTGTTTATAATTCAGTGCGCAGTGGTCACTGGATCACTTCAGGGTTGTCTCTGTTGTAACAGGCTTGTCACCAACAGACATCCTTCACATCTGGCATGGGCTATCAAAATGTCACACTTGTAAATTACGACACTCAACCCAGTCAGAGTGTCTCTACATTCACAGCAGGAGAAAAGAAGAGCCTTGATTTCTTTCTTAATGCTAAAAAAGTACTGAACTGTAATCTTATCCTTTGCAAGACAAAATATTCTTAATCAGCTTGATGAGACCTCAAACTACAGTTAGGAACCCCAGGTTTAATGTCTGGAAGTTTGATGGAGCCACAGTGCCACCTTGTGGTAAGTCTGGGTATAGTTAAAAGGAAAGTTTCTGAAACGGACGGATTTTACATTTATACTTATAAATATGATCACCTACCTCCAACATATTTATATTGAAAATACCTTTATTTCGAAACCCAAGCAAGAACGAAATTAATCCCCTTTTTGTATTCCTTTACATCGTAAAAAGTATCGTGCTCAAAGCCAGAAAAAGCTATTTTTGTTTTTGTATTTAGTGACTAAGAGAGACTCGTCCGGCCGGCGTTTTCTTTCCCAGTTATTTTATGCAAGAAGCCCAATCGATACATGTTCGGAGCTCCATAATTACCAATTCAAGATAGACTCTGATCAAACTCTTAACTATTATAAAGTCGGTGCAGTTTAACTGCTCAAGAGACTGTGAAGAAATTAGGGCTGAACGATATATCGTTATCGTATCTATATCTAGATATGAACATTCAAGATATTCATATCGAAAAAGCAACGATATAAACGATATAGATTCCCCCCTGCTCACCCTGCATGTACAGCTCTGGCAGTTACAACAAACATCGTTTTTACGATTGCCCTTGAATGCAACGCTAAGGCCAGCCAATCACAAACCTTATTTCATGCTTGCTTTGGATCGACAGCTGAAGCCAACCAATGACAAACATACAAGGGCGGGAGTGAGGGAGACGGAGACTGAGACGCACACACACTACATACAAGTGTTGCCAACTTGCCGACTTTCTCGCTAGATTTAGCAACTTTTCAGGCCCTCTTAGCGACTTTATTTCTTAAAAGTGACTAGCGACAAATTTAGCAACTTATTCAGATCATCAGGGGAAAAGTGAGAAATACATTATATTGTAATTCACGTGCTGCTCAGAGTGATCGCAGTCCACGGCTCCTCTGCAGCAGTGCCGGGGTCTCTCCCCTCTCACGCGGCTGCGCAGGCGGCAGGCTGGTGTGTGTGTGTGGGGGGCTGGCTGGGGCAGCAGGAGCGGACACTGCGGCCGCTCGCTCTGTGGATTTGAGCCCGTATAGCTGCCGTTTACTCTGTTTTGATCCGTTAATTCTCTGACTTAAGTCTTTTCTAGATTCAACTGGTACTTTACCAGCATTAACCTGAAGCTGCTGAGTCTCGATCTTCACTCTCACTCTCTCTCCAGATTAGGATGTCATCGTTAATCTTGTAAAAATGCACATAGTTCGTTTGATCTTCTCCCTCCCTTCACTGTTGTTACTTCATATATATTTGTCTCTGTAGTGAGTTTGTGATTATTTGGTAAAGACTTCTCTATCAACCATTTGTATATGGCTTAAAATAATCTCTTTATTTTTCTGAAAAATGCTTGGTTTTCACCGAACTCGTAGTCGCATCGTATCGATATTGAGATATCTGGCATGAATATAGAGATATGAAATTTTGTCCATATCGTTCAGCCCTAGAAGAAATCCACAGCCGAAAGAAGAAATAGCATTCAACCGTGCCCGGGCCACCTACAGCGCTCTCAAGCTAAAACTCTGCAGGGCCAGAAGTTGTCCTCAGTCGACCCTAGACGGCATCACTCTCCAGCGGTTCTGTAATCGCCGCTGGCTCCCTGCAAAGAGACTAAGCTGATCCAGAAACTCCGGAGTCCGGTACCCTTTCTTCTTCAACAAAAGTAGGATAAACATTTCACACGACAAGAGTCACACTTGAATGAAATTAGAGTTGGTGTTTGTGGAAGCTTCGAATATATATATATATCACAAATTCCAAGGCGTTGCCATATCGCCTCGTTAGAATAAATATTAATTCCGTAGTGGTGAATTACCGGTTCATAACACTAAAATCCACCATCGTTTAGAATTCATCTTGTCAGTATTTTATTTTACAATCTCCACAATTTCTGTTACTTGTTGTCACCTGTTTGAATTATCACCTCATATCATTTACTCTGCATTTATTTAGTCAATAAACATATTTAACCTTATGTCGTTGTCTGTGCCCGTTTAATTTTAAGTGGGAAATCGATGGGATTGTGGAAAGAATTCACGGCTTCAGAAGAGGAGCAAATATAGATATTGAAATTCAACAGATTGATTTGAGACTGATCTTTTCTGTTCAAGCCAAACTTGGACAGTTAATATTTTGACTAATTGCCTACGAGTTAGTCGCACAAAGAAACATCGGAGGTGGTGCCCCGTCTAAAAGTGTATTATTAATCGCCAGTGATTAATTACCCTTTTTATCAGAGTAGTGTCTCCTACAGTAACACTCCACAGAACTACAGTAACACTACAGAACTACAGTAACACTCCATAGAACTACAGTAACACTCCACAGAACTACAGTAACACTCCATAGAACTACAGTAACATTGCAAAGAACTACAGTAACACTGCAAAGAACTACAGTATAATACTCCACAGAGCTACAGTAACACTACACATAACTACAGTAACACTACACAGCACAACAGTAACACTACACAGCACAACAGTAACACTTGAGGAAAAAGAATAAACTATACAGAAAATATATCTCAAATCCTACTCCTCTTATCCATGGTGTTGATAAATCCTATAGAAATAAATATATTCATTCTATTAGATCTGCAAAAAAGAAATATTTCAGTGAAAAATTTAAGAGATGTTCAAAGGATATTAAAACCACATGGAAAGTGATAAATCAGTAGTTGCAAAGAGAAAAAACTGCCCCAGAGCTACCTTCAGTCTTTTTGGATGGTGGGAATCCTCTGAAAAATCCATTTGATATAGCTCAAAAATTTAATTATTTTTTTGTTAATATTGGTTATGAATTAGCTAACAAAATATCTGCATGTCATGGTAATCCACTGGATTTTATTCCGAGACATTTTCCAATTATTTCTTCTTTTGAGTCCCCTGATACCCAAGAAATAAGTGACATAATTGATGATCTAAAAATATCTTCAGCCGGTCATGACAATATTACTGCATTTCTTGTCAAACAAGTGAAACAGTCAATACTTCAGCCACTTTCTCACATATTTTCTCTGTCCTTGAAAACAGGCGTTGTACCAGAGGATTTAAAAGTTGCCAAAGTTATTCCTCTGTTTAAGGCTGGTGATCCATGTTGTTTTAATAACTATAGACCCATATCTATTTTGCCATGTTTTTCAAAAATATTAGAAAAAATTATTTACAAAAGGATTCTTATTCATTTAGATTCTAATTCAATTCTTTACAAACACCAGTATGGTTTCCGGAAAAAACACTCTACTTATATGACTCTGCTTCACCTGACTGACAAAGTTACTTCTGCACTTGAAAATAAAGAATTTACTTGTAGTATTTTCTTAGACTTTTCAAAAGCTTTTGATACAGTAAATCATCATATTTTACTGGAAAAGATGTATAAATACGGTTTTCATGACACTACATACAAATGGTTAAAAAATTATGTTTCCAACAGAAGACAGTTTGTTTGTGTTACGGGTTGCTATTCGAACAAAGCCAGACTACTTTGTGGGGTTCCACAGGGATCCATTCTGGGACCATTATTATTCCTTATATACATTAATGATTTGTCTAATGTCTCTAATATCTTTTCTTCAATAATGTTTGCAGATGATACAACTCTAGTTCTCTCTCATTCAAATTTCAGTTCACTGATTAAGGAAACTAATGTTGGTTTAACTGCCTATGCTACATGGTTCAGATTAAATAAATTATCTTTGAATATAAAAAAATCTAACTTTATCATTTTCAGTGGAAAAAAATCATATCCCAGGGACTTATCTAAAATTACAATTGAGTCAGTTGAGATGCCTCAAGTGTCTTCTACAAGATTCCTGGGAATTATTGTTGATGAGAGTTTGAGTTGGAGAGAACAAACTGACTGGGTTAGCAGAAAAATAAATAAATCTATTGGTATAATAAGGAGGGTCAGTTATCTTGTCACCACAAACTGTCTCCTTACTCTTTATTACAGTTTAATTTATCCCTATCTTTCATATTGTAATATAGTTTGGGCGAGTACTTTTCCTAGTACTCTCTACAAAATCTTGGTCCTCCAGAAACGTTTTGTTAGAATTGCAACTCGATCAGAGTCTCACATCCCATCGACTCCTTTATTTCAAAAACTACAAATTCTTACTATTTACGACATCAATATTTCTCAAGTATGTGTTTTTATTTATAAGATCCATTCAAGTGAAGGGAATATTCCTGAGCATTTCAAGACTTATTTTAAAGCAAATTCACAGGTCCATTCCTTCTCAACTCGTCAATCATCAGATCTTCATCTTCCTAAATTTCTTACTAGTAGAGGTCAATTTTCAATAAGATTTAGGGGTACCAAATTATGGAATGGCTTTTCCCATCTGGCAAAGAACTGTTCCTCCATAACATGCTATAAAAGAAACTTAAAAGATAATTTAATGGTTGCTTTGTAATTGCTTTTTTTTTTTTCATGTATTGTTGTTCATTTTTTACACATTGTCCATTTACATATTATTTACTCACTTTCTCTGCTTTTATATTGATGTTATTATTTTTTGTTATTATGTATAATTTGTTACTATTAACTTGTTATTACTTTATGTAGTTTTTATTTTTTTATTTTTTGTATGTTAATTTTGTGTTTCCTTATAATATTGTGAAATGTTAACATTATTTAGGTGGAGGCTTCAAATATGCCCACTAGGTTTTCTGCCTCTTCCTGCACTGTATGTTATTTGTATTCTTTGTCAGTATTTGTGTATTTTTTTAATTGTGCTAAATAAATAAAATAAAATAAAGACTAAAGAACTATAGTAACACTACATAGAGCTACAGTAACACTACACATAACTACAGTAACACTACACAGAACTATAGTAACACTACACAGAGCTACAGTAACACTACACAGAACTACAGTAACACTACACAGAACTACAGTAACACTCCAGAGCTACAGTAACACTACACAGAGCTACAGTAACACTACACAGGACTACAGTAACACTCCAGAGCTACAGTAACACTACAGAACTACAGTAACACTCCAGAGCTACAGTAACACTACACAGAGCTACAGTAACACTCCACAGAACTACAGTAACACTCCAGAGCTACAGTAACACTACACAGAACAACAGTAACACTACACAGAACTACAGTAACACTACACAGAGCTACGGTAATACTACACAGAGCTACAGTAACACTACACAGAACTACAGTAACACTACACAGAGCTACAGTAACACTCCACAGAACTACAGTAACACTCCAGAGCTACAGTAACACTCCACAGAACTACAGTAACACTCCAGAGCTACAGTAACACTACACAGAGCTACAGTAACACTACACAGAACTACAGTAACACTCCAGAGCTACAGTAACACTACAGAGAACAACAGCAACACTACACAGAGCTACAGTAACACTCCACAGAACTACAGTAACACTCCAGAGCTACAGTAACACTACACAGAACAACAGCAACACTACACAGAACTACAGTAACACTACACAGAGCTACAGTAACACTACACAGAACTACAGTAACACTCCAGAGCTACAGTAACACTACACAGAACAACAGCAACACTACACAGAGCTACAGTAACACTCCACAGAACTACAGTAACACTCCAGAGCTACAGTAACACTACACAGAACAACAGCAACACTACACAGAACTACAGTAACACTACACAGAGCTACAGTAACACTTCACAGAGCTACGGTAATACTACACAGAGCTACAGTAACACTACACAGAACTACAGTAACACTACACAGAGCTACAGTAACACTACACAGAACTACAGTAACACTACACAGAGCTACAGTAACACTACACAGAACTACAGTAACACTCCAGAGCTACAGTAACACTACACAGAGCTACAGTAACACTACACAGAACTACAGTAACACTCCAGAGCTACAGTAACACTACAGAGAACAACAGCAACACTACACAGAGCTACAGTAACACTCCACAGAACTACAGTAACACTCCAGAGCTACAGTAACACCACACAGAACCACAGCAACACCACACAGAACTACAGTAACACCACACAGAACTACAGTAACACCACACAGAACTACAGTAACACCACACAGAACTACAGTAACACTCCAGAGCTACAGTAACACTACAGAGAACAACAGCAACACTACACAGAGCTACAGTAACACTACACAGAACTACAGTAACACTCCAGAGCTACAGTAACACTACACAGAACAACAGCAACACTACACAGAACTACAGTAACACTACACAGAGCTACAGTAACACTACACAGAGCTACGGTAATACTACACAGAACTACAGTAACACTCCACAGAACTACTGTAACACTGCAAAGAACTACAGTATAATACTCCACAGACTACAGTAATACTACACAAAAAGGCCCAGTATCACCAGTACACCAGTCTACTCAGCCTCTCTGTCCCACTATCACCAGCATAACAGATAGGCTACTATTTAAAATCTTTCCACATGTCGGTTCTGCGTATTTCATCAACCAAATCAGCGATGAGCCAAACTAGATTCATGACAACAGATCAGTTTTAAACGAAGTTAAAATAAAGTTTTATTGATGTGAGTATGGTCTGATTTGAAGTCTGACATATTGGTTCTGTCTCTGCAGACGAGCCGAGTCCAATTTCAGTGTTTGCGTAGAGAGTTCGGTTATGTTGTGTCTGTGTTCACGAGAGATTCGGGACTTTTCCCGGCCACCTGTCCCCGCAGTGAGAGTATATCAGTGAGGTGACATGCAGCAGGTGCGTTCAGATGTGTTCAGGTGTGTTCAGATGTGCCAGCCCGTACCTTTCTCTGGATCTCCCACACGTTGATGAAGTTCTTGCCCTGCTGAGCCGACAGCAGGTACTGGCCGCCGAGGACGGTCAGTCCCCGGGCGGAGCTGTTCCCTCCGCGGTAGGAGAGCAGGCTTGAGCCGCTGTGTAGGTCGAACACAGTGCTGTTCCAAAGCTGAGAGCCGGAATCACTGCTCACGATTACCTCCAGAGGAGCCGCCATGTTGGCTCCACAACACACCGCACAATACACACGCGGGGAGCCGGCGGGCTGCTAGCAGCACGGCTACGTCATTTCCTGGACTGTGTGCATGATGGGAGATGTAGGAGCGACGTCCTGGTAATGGAACTGGTTATACTGGGACAGACAAGGCTGAGTGGACTGGGTTAATGGACGCCGATCATTTATGTAAAAATCACTGCAGCTTGTTTTTGACGGACATAAATGTCGAACAGTGACGAGAATCTGTGAGGAATGATGTCATCAGTTAATCAAACTCACGGATTCATGAACCGCCATGTTTAAATCTTTTATCAACTAAATATCACAATTTAAAAATATTTGACTGGACTTTGAGCTACTAAATTAATTTTTTTTTTCTTAGGGGATTTTTTGTGATGTAGTCAAAATTTCTTTCCATTTTTTCAATCAGTTCGTGCTTTTGTTTCTTTTTCTCCATCAAAATCTATTCATCATATTTTCTCATTTTAATGTCGGTACTTAATACTTCTCAGGAAATTTCTGAAAGAATCAAAAGTAGACAGAAGTTTTCCATAAACAGATTTATTAATGAACAACCAGTTCAACATCACAATCAGCTACAATTCAGAAACTAAATACAAATGAAAAAAGGGTCAGTACACAACAAGTTTCTGTACGTCAGGAAGCCATTTAAAAAAAATAAAATCTCTGTTGAAAAAGAAACCGCAAGCCCCGCCTCCTCTTTGCGGACTGATTGAGAAAGCTATTAGTCACCTGACAGAGTTTAACTCTAAACTTTTGTTTTACATAATCCAAATCTGTGACAAAGCTTTAATAATTATATATGTGATATATGTTAATAACATCTGCTGGAGAAATAACTGCTTCTCTATGTTTAAACTAACTACAGTGACTCCACATGTTTCTGTTGTTTCAAACACCTGGATCACAATCCAAACTCTGCTGATGTCATCAATGTGAACAAGTGATGTCATACAGCCTGAAAAAAACTGAGCATGCTGGGAAAAAAGGAAAGTTACATCAATACAAACGCAAAAACACAAATTTCCTGAAACTGTTCGGCTCGACTGACTGCTACCAAAAAAACAAACAAAAAAAACAACAAAAACTTGTCTGACTCGTTTCCTCGTTAGAGACTCAACACTCCTTCCTGCTCTGCTTTCTACTTGTGTCCCTTGCTGGTCTTGAAGGAGACTTGCAGGACTTTGTCTCCCAGTCGGTACCCATTCAAGCTGTGGATCGCCATGGCAGCCTCCTCGTAGTTCGTCATGGTAACGAAGCCGAAACCTTTGCACTTGTTGGTATTGAAGTCTCGGATCACCTTCACGTTGACGACGGCGCCGAAGGGCCCGAACATCTGCCACAAGATGGCCTCGTCCGCATCCTGACCCAGATTATAGATAAAGATGCACCAACCGCTGGATGAGTTCCCAGAAACTCCGCCCCCACTGCCCATGTGGTCAACGCTCATTGGAGAAAACCTGGAGGGAAATAGGAAGTATCATGAAAGTTACTGAGCATTTTATCAGTATCTGATTACTTTGGTTACAGCAAACAGTAATCTGTTACAGGTGGTTCTGCCTTTGGACAACAGTCAGATGCGCATACCTGAACCTCTGGGCCTGGTGGTGGACGGGTCCTCCAAAGCGCCGTGATTGGCCGTGGTACATCTGTGACATCATCTGGGAGTTCCGGGCCTGATTCGGGTTGGCAGCAAACTTCACTGTGATTGGCTCAGAGCTGCCCGGGGGCGTGTGCCCATTCAGGTGTTTGACAGCGTCTTCGGCCTCGGAGCGCTTATCAAACCGGATGAAGGCAACGCCCCGTGACAGACCTAGAGAGTCAATAATATTAAAAGGAGAGAGGGGAGTGTAAACAACTGAAGGGCTGTGATTGGTCACATGACCGTGTGATGTCAAGACTATGTCACATGACTAGGTGTTACCAGAGGCCTGGTCCACCAGCACTCTGGAGTTGATGATGTTGCCGTAGCGACTGAACATGTCCTCCAGGTCCTGCTGACTTAGCGTCCGCGGCAGCCCGCTGATGTATAGATTAGCATCTTTGATCATGTCTGAACTCGGTCGCGCGAACGACACCTGCAGGGAGGAAACAGGGCGTGTCTTAGTCTGTTGTCATAACAACCACAAAGGATTTAAATGAACAACAACAAACAAAATAAAAGATTACATGAAGTCTTTAAATAAAATCCAGAATATTTCAAATGTGTAAACGACAAACAACAGGAACCTTCCCAAATAAAAAAATATACAAAATGACAAAATAAAAGCATCCAAACAGGCTCAGACCAATAGGCACTTTTGTCAAAAATAAAAGCAGAAATTTAAGAAAATAAAAGCTCGGCACAATGTCACACAGACTTGGTGTCAACATGTGTCGATATTAAAAACAGGCTGAGAATATTTTACCAACATGACAGCAGAGTTTTAAAATACCTTCATCCATTAGACAGTTTGCAGGTGAGAGCGCCCTCTACTGTCCAGGGAACATAACACATCTATCAGTTGAGACAGGAATATCAAAGAGCACCTGTTGCACATTACCTTGATAGTTTTAGACTGTAGCCTCAGGCCATTGAGGGTACTGATAGCCCTCTCTGCATCATTAGGGTTAACAAAGTTAACAAAGCCGTAACCTAAACTGTGGCCTAGAGAAACACAAAAAAAAACAACAACAACAAAATAAAATAACAAAACTGTCTGTTACAGCTGCCACACTGTGGGCTACATCACAGACTGAATACAGACAAAGCTTGTCATACAGTGTTAACATCAAACTCTGAACAAACCCTGAAAACTGTGTCAGAGTGAGACCTCTCAATATTAGGTGTTCAGGGACAAAGTCCTACCTATACCTGCTAGATCATGTTCTCCTATAGCCCTGCTGTCCTTTACCCCCCGTCCTACAGCCCTGCTGTCCTTTACCCCCCGTCCTACAGCCCTGCTGTCCTTTACCCCCCGTCCTACAGCCCTGCTGTCCTTTACCCCCCGTCCTACAGCCCTGCTGTCCTTTACCCCCCGTCCTATAGCCCTGCTGTCCTTTACCCCCCCGTCCTATAGCCCTGCTGTCCTTACCCCCCGTCCTATAGCCCTGCTGTCCTTTACCCCCCGTCCTATAGCCCTGCTGTCCTTTACCCCCCGTCCTACAGCCCTGCTGTCCTTTACCCCCCGCCCACAGTTCTATAGCCCTGCTGTCCTTTTGCCCTGCTGTCCTTTAGCCCCCCTACCCACAGTCCTATAGCCCTGCTGTCCTTTACCCCCACCCCCAGTTCTATAGCCCTGCTGAACTTTAGCCCCCCGTACCATAGCCCTCGCTGTTGTAATTTATCCCCGTAGTCCTATATCCAGATGTATTATATACCCACTGTGCTGTAATCTGTGTCGTCTATCTTTGCAGTCAGACTGGGATCAGCCACAACATTAAAACCACTGACAGGTAAAGCATTAATAATGTTGCTATAATGCAATGTAAGGCTAGGAAACATTGCCTCCTGGCATTGAGTGGTCTAGCGATAACGCATTTTTTGTAGTTGACTGAAGTTAGCCTCACCCTGGATCCCTGAGAGATTATTGAATTGGATTTTTATTAAACACCACCTTATGATTTGAATATTAAATTAAATGTGTAGCAGTAAGAAGCTAATGTTAGGCTACAAACAGACAACATCATGGTCACATGACTTGAACCGCTAACTGTTTTTAACAAATGAAGAGCTTCATAATTAAACTGTGGGACAATTGATGGATTTTATGTGGAAGAACAAAAAGTGTAAATATTTTCCGCCTGTGGTGACCACACACCTTATTACACACATTTAACTGAAAACACATTCAACAAACTCAGACTTTGAGACGAGGGGACAGGAAGTGCCAACATGCCAATTGATTTCTGGGTTTTAGGGCTCATTACTAAAGCACACTATTCATGTGGAAACTACTTGGCACACACCACTCATCTAAACACCACTGCAGATCATGTAGATCCTTACCAATGGCAACGGCACTACCTGATGGCAGTGACCCTGCCAGCATCTGGAGGTATCCTGCAGTGTCTGGCACCACAGGATACCTCCAGGGGATCCTTTGAGTCCTGCGGGTTGCGAGGTGCTTCCCCTCATGGGCCAGACTTGTTAACCCAGACCAGGTTGACAACTTGAGCTCTCATATTCCTTGGGCAATTCCTGAGCAGCAATGGCAGTCTGTCAGGGCACATTGTCATGCACTCACCCTCCAGTGTGGGTACATGGCATAGTTACATGTGAGAGGGGGTGTACATGATCAGCGTCTGTGTATGGGCTGGTGATGCGTGTCACGTAGCATCCACATGAATGCCACGACCCCAACATTTCCTAGCCAAACACTGCAGTGCAATATCATTCCCTTCAGCTGTCTGTAGTTTTAAAGTTGTGGCTGATCAGTGTCTACACCTCCGTCAGAATTACACTGATAAGAGCACTCACTCTGAGGGAAAAAAATGTGTGCCGTAATTTTGAGTAAATTCTTTCAGTCGATAGTTTTCTTGACTTGTTCAGAACAAATCTTCATACATTAATCATTAAAACTTTACAGACATTTTCAAAACCTGAAAAATAAAATAAAAACGGTGAAAACATTTAAAACATTTGTACATTTGTTAAATTCAGTTAAATACAGTTCACTGTCAGGACAAAATTTCAATAAATTAAATTAATAATTTGTTCGATTTACAAAATAAATAAGCATTCAGTTTCCTGTATGATGAATATTGATCTATACTGCTGAACCCAAGTTTAATGAATTACCATGAAATACCTGTTATACACTGAGTCATTAAACCTGATGTGAAAAATAAAAAATATTACAACAGTGCAGAAAAGAAAAATATTCAGTTCAGACAGAAAACACAGAATTATCCTTTAAAAAACAAAAAAACAAAAAACAGTATTAGAAACAAAAATAATTAAAAAAAAAAAAAAAAATCAGATGATCCGCAGTTAAATAATAAAAAAAAATACCAAAAAACATTTTCTTTTTTTAAAAAGGAAAAAAAATTGTTATTTTAAAAAACAGCTGCTGGAGAGAAGAAAAAAAAAAAACACAGGAAATACTGCACACAGTACTACTACTGATATTTCTTCTACTACTACTACTACTACTACTACTACTACTACTATAATAATTACTACTACAGCAGCTAGGATTATTACTATAATCGAGACGAAGTTCACTTGCAGTATTGGCACTGTAGTAACCCTAACTCAAGCTTTCTTTACATTAGTTCCAGTCAGACTCACTATACTACAGTGGTATTTTCTGTATGAACTAGCCTTAGTAATACTAGAGTAAATGTGTGTTTGCAAAGTATTACTGCAGTAATACTGAGGCCTGTAATCACATGTGAAGTTTTCATAGCTCAGAGCATTACTCTGCAGTCAGCAGCAGTACTGCAGTAGTATTGTGGGGAGTTACCTGCCACTTTGTCCCTGATGAGTTTGGCGGACTCAACGTCGCCGACACTGCTGAACAGACTCCGCAGCTCATCCTGACTCATGCTCTGTGGCAGGTAGTTCACAATCAGGTTCGTCCGTGCATCATCGTCCTCCATCATCTGCTCGTACCCGTTATCGTACAACTCCTGAGTCCACACACAAACATACACCTGAGTCAAATCACCAGCACGCCTGGAGTCACACCCACACAACATATTTGATGGCAGATTCAGCCAATCAAAGGGCAGACTCACCTTTCCAGCAGCTCCTTTCACGTGTTGGCTGTCTCTGACATCACTCTGAGATGACTGAACCTCACACACCTGTGACACACACGCACATTACTGTACACTACAGAACACGGGTGCTGTAGTCATGTCTCAGTTATTGATCTGGTCAAGAAGTTATTGATCAACTCACCTTCAGGTACCTGATATGTCCTCGTCTTAACGCCATGGTGACGACTTGGGTGCTTCACTGGTCTGAAAGAAACAGAGCGTCTCGTTACCCTCACTGATTGCTCACAAGGTTGGTTGAGATTGAATGTAATCATATTACAATGAATATATATGTAATAAGATTACAGTATTAGAGATGAACCAATCAATCGTTCTTCAGTTCTGATCCGATTCAGATCCTGAATCTGAAGAAATGCAGAGCTCTCTTAATAACTAAATGTATTACTATTAATACTAATATTATTAGTAGCATTGTCATTAGTAGTGTAAAGAAATCTGACCCAGCCCTGATAATGGTCACCGATTGTAGGAATCGCTTCTGAAAGGTTTCTCAAGGATAACGTTACTGAATCGGTACTGAACCGCGTCTGATCCGGAACAAAGTCGGACTCAGAGAGTAAAGCCTACTGACTCAAGTGGACCGATGAGCTGCAGTTTAGGTTAACATGGAATGAAATGATAAGGAAATTGATCGATACTGAGCTAAAACCCGACAACAACCAGTAAGTGTTAGCCACATGTTAGCACCGTGCTCACACAAAGGGGCTAAGCAGCTAACGGCGCTGAGCGAGGCTAACGCCACGAGCTAACAACTAACATACGTCATATTTCTTACCTGTAACCGTGACTGACAGGTGTGTGACAGTCTTCAATCTCACTTATATCGATCTCTGGACGGATATTGTGCTGATGCAAAGTTAACAAAGCTTTTTTAAAAACAGCAGATTAGCTTTTAGATGACGACTGCTCTCCGCGCCACACAAAGGAAGTAAACTAACGCTGTTCCGCAAAGTATCGCGATATCACAGCCCTGTCTTCTTCTGTAATGTTACAGGAGATCGAGTGATTACCGCCGCCTGCTGGACAAGCAGAGTTTATACTTAAACCTATGTTGAAAATAGAAAACATATTTATAAAAGTGATCTGATTAACTTTATTTACAACATGCAGTTATTATTCAAACAACACAAACAACAGTGCATAATACAATTATAATACATGTGATAATGTCATCCATCCATCAGTTCTTCATATTCTCTGAGGTGGGGTCATGGTTGATGTATGTATTGTATAGATGTTTATAATGTATAGATGTATATAATGTATAGATGTATGCAATGTCTAGATGTATGTAATGTCTAGATGTTTATAATGCATAGGTGTGTGTAATGTATAGATGTGTGTAATGTATAGATGTGTGTAATATATGGATGTATATAATGTATAGATGTATGTAATGTCTAGATGTTTATAATGTCTAGATGTGTGTAATGTCTAGATGTATATAATTTATAGATATATGTAATGTATAGATGTTTGTAAGGTATAGATATATGTAATGTATAGATGTGTGTAATGTATAGATGTATATAATTTATAGATATATGTAATGTCTCGGTGTATGTAATGTCTAGATGTATATAATGTATAGATATATGTAATGTATAGATGTTTATAATGTATAGATATATGTAATGTATAGATGTATATAATTTATAGATGTATATAATTTATAGATATATGTAATGTCTAGGTGTAGACAGATGTACTAGATGGTGTCTAGATGTATATAATGTATAGATCTATCTATAATACAAGGAATCTCTGTCTGTCTGTGTCTGTGTGTGTGTGTGTGTGTGTGTGTGTGTGCATGTGTGTGTGTGTGTGTTCCTCAAATATCTCTGCGGATCAGGATCAGACTGACCTGAGAGTTTCAACATGGCTGCTGCGTGTTTCAAGAGTGTGCTATTTCGCATTTGTTTGGACTGCAATGATACCGTTAATAAATTATTTCATAAATGCTTTACAAATTCCACGAGCATTGTCCACCGGAGCCACCACAGTCATGCGCGCACCGGAGCCAATCACTGCAGAGCTCACCACGACCCCCCCACCTTAAGAAACAAGCAGATTTATACCTGCAGTGGCGCGAGCTGGACCGGGATTTTGCCGGTGGTTTGGTCCCGTTCTGTTCTGTGCATCTAAACTGACTGTTGTGGATTAATGAGACTAAAAGAGTCCGGATCGAGTCTGTTCGGGTCTGAGGAGATCCGGAGACGCGAGGACAACAAAGTGCAGTCAGATCTGTGGATGTTCGTGTGTAGCTAGCTGCTAGCCGCTAGCTGCTATCAGCTAGCTACGCGGCCCACCTCCCGATCGAGGCGATGGACCGGACTCACCGGCACGTCCAAAACCGGACTTAGGGTAAATAATGTCCGCCACGCTTTTTCGCGAACATTGCCGTCACGTTTGCTTTGTGTCTGGTGCAGGAAGAAACGTAAAAACGGGCTTTTGTCACGAAAGTGTCCAAGCAGCAAGTTTGGTTGTTGAGGAACAGGAAGTTGTGGGAGGGACGTAGGCGGATGATTGACAGGCAACGACGGATATCGGTGTGTAGACAGCAATATTGAGAGTTGAGAGATTTGTGACATTTAGCGTGTTTGGAGTGTATAGTTAGTGTGTTATGTAGTGTGTAGTGGAGTCAGTTTTTTGTTTAATGAGTCAAAACAATTAGAAGACTGCTGAATGAGCATTGCCAAGTAATAAAAAATGGTTTGTAAACATATTTGTGATTTTCACAGTAAAAAAAATATAACTTTTTCTACCAAAATTTTATGTTTTTTTGTGATGTTAGGTCCATTGTGTTAATACAGTATGTCAAAATAAAAAAATAACTCTACAGTCACATGTGAGGTTGTGCTAAAAAAATAATGACACCAAGTAAATAGTTTTTAATAGTCAAAAGCAGCCAATTATACCCTGGAATATCGGATTTCACAACAAACCTAAATATCCCTGACGTCCCACCTTCAAACACAGCCTCATTTGGCCATCCATGAAAAAGCTGCTTAACCTCCCACTTTTCTATAGGAATACATTTTTCTTACGGGCACTGCACTAGTATATGTAATGTATAGATGTGTGTAATGTCTAGATGTATATAATGTATAGATATATGTTATGTATAGATGTATATAATGTATAGATATATGTGATGTATAGATATGTGTAATGTCTAGATGTGTTGTAGATCAGTAGTAGTAGTAGTGCTGTTAATTTTGCATTCATGGAAATATGTATATATGTCTATTTATTTCTTCCCTTTTTAATTTTATTGCTTATTTTTGATATTGTTTCTGTTTTTGTAATATTCTGTCGCTGCTGTGACAAACAAATTTCCCTTCTTCTGCGGGACATTAAAGGATTTCTGATTCTGAATCTGATAGAAGCTGGAAGTGAGACACAGATCAGCTGATCATCTGATTCAACAAAATGTAACCTAATTTTCAACTTTAATTGTTAAATTACTTCACTTGGTCTTATTTTCTGTTTCTAGGTTGTGTTTTTGTTCCATGTTTTTTCATCATCACGTCATAAGTTTTAATTTATTTACTTGTTTTTTGTTTTTTTTTTTCTTTCAATGAAAATCTTTATTTAACATTTGCAAAAAGTACAGACATTCAGACAGAACAGACACTGATAAATGTATATAAGGCATTTCTTAATTGGGGGTAAGTGAAAATGACTTTAGGTATAATAGTGTGCGTTCACTTTTCTTATTTGGCAACAGTTTCAAGGTATCGATATAAAAAATAAACTCATTTGTGAAGACATTAAAGTTTGGGAGGGACTTGGAAAATTTACTCTTGTGAATGTGGAATTTACCTATTAAAATCATGAGGTTTACTGTGAAGCAAATTGATTTGTCATCATATTCAAATTTTGAAATAATATCTTTGGGTCTAATTGTTACGTTCTGTTTAGTTTTATTGTAGATAAACTTTTCCATGTCCCTCCAAAATATAGATGACAATGGGCAAATACAAAAAAAATGCAAAATTGTCTCTGGCTCATCTCCACAAAAAGTGCACATTTCATCCGCTTTCACAAACCTAGAAATTGATCTGTTACAAGGGTAAATATTATGTAAAATTTTAAAATGAACTTCTCTAATCTTATTAGAAATGCAGAATTGAGAGGGACACAACCATGCTTTACGCCAGTTTATATCAACCAACTGCGAATCCCAAAAAAACTTTCCTCTGGGGGAAAACTTATTTTGTCTCTGAAATACTTTCCTTAGATGTTTGTTTGTACATTTTCTATCCATTATGTCAACCCCATCAACTTTTAGAAAAGGTGTCTGAACATAAACTTTTTGGTAATTTAAGTGACATTTTATTAACTCAATCATACCAGCAGGAACAGCCTTTACAACAGAAACAAATTCTCTATATTTCACTGGAAAGGATTTAGCTTTCAGGAATTCATCATAGCTGTAAAGATTTCCATTATCGTCAAACAAGGCCGTTACAAATATTATGTCCCTCTCAATCCAGCTCCCTTTATATATACTTTTGTTGGTAATGGTTATATGACCATTGTTCCAAAGCAATTCTTTGTGTGGAGAAAAGTTGTGAACATAACACAATTGTGTTATGTTCACAATTTCCAAGAGCATAAAGCCTGTTGATGAAACTTTGAGAGTTTCAGAGGTAATTTAGAAACTGTTAAGTTGCAGCCCATTAAAAACCTTAAGCCTCCTACTTTTTGGAATATATTGTGTGGAATAAAATTCCATAGTGACTCTGGTAGTTCCAAACATTTCTTAAGCCAAATTAACTTTAAAGGTAGAATTTAAGTGAAAGAAATTCAGAGTTTCCAAACCTCCTTCTGCTCTCTCTAAACTAAGAATTTCTTTCTTGAGATGGTGGTGTCTGTTTTCCAAACAAAATTAACAAATAAACTATTGATTTCTTTACAAAGTGCATCAATAAGAAAAAGTGACAGAGCAGGATAAACGAACCTTGATACACCTTCAGCTTTAGATAATAACACTCTTCCAAAAATGGATAGGTCTCTCTGCAGCCACATATTAAGAATTGATTTAGTTTTTTAACTTTTGGAAGGAAGGTAAGTTGCTGTCTAAGCTCCATATCTTTTGTAATTTGAATTCCCAGATATTTAACAGTTTGTTTAACAGGGATATTAAACATAAGCTTTTCATCAGTATCATATAAACACAAAATTTCACTCTTATTGATATTAAGTTTAAGACCTGAGGCTTCTGAAAATTCACCAGTTACTTGTAATGCAGTCTGTATCTGTGATTTATCCTTAAGGAATAAAACTGTGTCATCGGCCAGTTGTGAAATCTTAACCACTCAATTAAAGATTGTTAAGCCTTGAATATTTGGGTTGCACGAAATATTTAAAAATAGAAGTTCAGCAAAAACCAAAAATAAAAAACATGAAATAGGGCAACCTTGGCGTACACCTCTTGAAACAAGAAATCTTTGAGACATTTTGGGATATAGAATAATCGAACTATTTCTGTCTTTATATAACATGGAAATGTTATTAATAAATTTATCTCCAAAACCAAGAATTTGCAGGGTCTTTATAATGAAGGAGTGTTCAATTGAATCAAATGCCTTGTAGAAGTCAAGAAAGACCATGAATGCTTTGGAGTTTATATAATCTGAATAATCGATTAGATCCAATACTAATCTGACATTGGAGCTAATATGACAATTTGCCATAAAGCCATTTTGGTTTTCACTAATTATCTCTTCTAAGTTCTTTTTTAGTCGTTTAGCATAAACTTGTGCTAAGATTTTATAGTCTATATTTAAGAGTGAAACAGGTCTCCAGTTTTCTATTATTAAAGGATCTTTTCCTGGCTTAGGAATCAAGGTTATCAGTCCTTGTTTTCATGGTTGTTGTCATTTCCTGTTTGTCTGTGCATTCATTATACATTAATAAGAGATGATCTTTGATTAAATCCCAAAAGCAAAGATAGAATTCTACTGTGAGACCATCACTTCCAGGTGATTTCCTCAATCTCACTGAGTTCACAGCATTAGTCATTTCTGAACACAAAAGCTTAGCTTCACATTCTTCTTTAGAATTTTCTGAAATCAAAGGTGTAAAGTTTCGTATGTGTTTCATAAATGTGTCACACTTTGGTTGACTGAATTCAGATGTGTATAGTTTGTTGTAAAAAGAGGTGATGTGATTAGAGATGTTATTAGGATCAGAACATATGACACCATTTATATTAAGAGATGTAATGTTATTTCTCTTTCTGTTTCTTTTCTCCAGTGCAAAAAAGTAACTGGAGTTTTTCTCTCCTTTTTCTAACCAGTTTGGCTCGAGATCTGATGAAAGCACCTTTAGCTAAATTCACATACATTCTATCAAGCTCCTCACTGAGACTTTTTAGTGTTTCTGATTCATCCTCAGATAAGTGGTGTTTGGAACTTAGCAGCTGCAGCTGATTTATAAGGGCATTCATTTTTTCAGTTTTCTGTTTTTTTAATTCTTTGCTGCGTTTAATTGCAATTTCTCTGATTTTAAATTGAAAGAATTCCCATTTTTGAACTGAATTCATTTATTTTCTATCAAATATATCTTTAGCAAGTAATTTTACACATTCCTTAAATGTTTCATCATCTAATATATTATTGTTTAATTTCCAATAACCTCTAATGTTTGATTCTTCTTTAGATCTTCTCAATGTTAGACTTATCAATTTATGATCAGACAAATGTGCATGAGAATGAGAGACATCAGAAACAAACTGTAAACTCTGTAAAGACATTAACCAAAAGTCAATTCTTGACCTTAAACTCCTGCTGGAGTTAGACCATGTGTAGTCTGTGACACTGGGGTTCATAAATCTCCCCACATCTGTGAGTAAAAAATGATCACTTATAAATGAGGTAGGTTTAAATTTCGATAGCGATGCAGATTTCGGAGGATGGCGATCCATGCAATCGTCTGGAGCGTCATTGAAATCACCTCCAATGATAATAGTAGAATCCTTATATTTTTCCTTTAAGGTATCCAGTGTTAAAGAAAGTTCAGAAAACATGTCCTTTGCTTGAGCAGCTCTGTTAGGTCCATAAACATTGCAAATAATAAACAGAAGTTGTCTACTTTCAAAACTAAAATAATCCACCGGCCTTCATTTGAAACTGTCGACTCCAGAATATCACCATTAAATCTGTTTAGTAGTATTGCAACTCCAGCTCAATAATTTGAGCCATGAGAAAAATACATTGCATTGCCCCATTGTGATTTCCAGAATTTTTCATCATCAATATCTGAATGAGTTTCTTGTAAAAAAAAACAATATCACTATTGCAACTTCTGCTAAATAAAAATACTGTCTTTCTTTCTGTGTTATCACGTAAACCCCTTACATTAATAGAACATAAATTCAGTGCCTTAAAACTAAAACATTCCATATCTAACACTTTCTGATGTCTGAAAAACAAATAAACTCTACACTATCAGAGAACAAACAATGAAATAGATACTTACAAACCTCGAACCTCAACTATAAGTACCATTTCCATTATTTACGGATTTTAAACCGTTTACCATTTTAGTAGTTTTACTTGTTTGTTTTTGGTGACGACCGAATGGAGTGTGTGACGTCACCAGGTCATTTCCGCTGCGGAGGCCGACGCTGCATGTAAACAAAGCGGCAGCAGCGCTGATGGAGATAAACTCGGTTCAATCCGAGTTAAAGTGAATAAAGTTCAGATCGTTAAACGGATCCGGTGCTGACCCGGATCACTGTGATGGAGCGCCGCTGTGACTGAACCGGAACCAGCAACATGTCCATGGAAGATCCGTTCTTCGTCGTCAAGGGGTCAGAAGTGTTTAAACCGTGCTAACCAAGTCGATGCTAATAGGGGGCTACCGGCTAGTTTAAGCCTGCGGAGAACTGATGGCTAATCGATAATCAATGAGCCACAGCGACCCAAACCAGTTTGATATGAGGTTAAACAGCAGACAGACTCACAGCTAGCACATAGCTAAGCTAACATCAACAATGAACAATCAATTGACACTGTGCTAATGTTAGCTAAAAGTGTTTTATGAGTGAGTTAGCATGTTAGTATGATGCTTTGATGTTAGCATCAGGTCTGTAAACAGGAGTCAAAGTCATTTTATTATTATTATTATTATTATTATAAAGTGATCTGTGATCACATGACCTAAAATAAAATAGCAGATTTCTGTTGAATCAGCTTTTTTCTCCCCGGATGAGAAATATTGTTATGTTTGTTATAATTCATATCTTCAATCAGCAGTACGTGCTATTGTTGATCATTAAATGAGTCATTAATCAGACACATGGCAGTTAAAGGACTCATTCAGTTTTATATATCCGAGCCTGGGGGCGGGGGTGTGAGAGAGAAAGAGAAAGAGAGATCAGACATCCTGTTAGAACATGAACAACACTATCAAAGATGGGTGATAAAACAGTTCTTCTAAAATGGAACATTATTTTTTGAAAGCTGGATTGGTACAACACATTTATCTATAGTCATATTTGAAATGTTTTTCTTACATTTACATTTATCAGACGCTTTTGTCCGAGGAGACTTACAGTAATTCATACATGCATTCATACCCTGATGGTGGTGGCTGTTTTGTTTTTAATGAAACACTGTCAAAATTGAACGGTCTTTGGTATTAACTTAATCAAAACTGTTGAACTGAACATTATGGCCTGGTCTGGTCCATCCCACCCTCTCAGTGTAAAGTTAAGGTGAAACTCAAGCTGGATTATTTGGAAGCGAGAGCGCCACTGTATAGTATGAAGTTACGTTACGCTACAGGATGGTTTCTGTTCCTGCCTGCCTGGCAGCCTTCAGTGCCCTTTCCCATTCGTGGACAAGGTGATGGTCTCGCATCATATAATCAAGACCAGATAAACTGAAAACAGGTCAGATGAGAGAGGTTTGGCTATGGGAGACTAGAATGACTTGAATGCCACACTCGTCAGCCTCCGGTAAAATCCGCTGTCAGTATGGCTGCTGCATATCTAACGTTAATGTACAGCAGTTACCTCTCTGTGCCAGTTGGTTCATTTCAGATTAAGAGGATTTAGATCATTTCAGCAAAAGTGGCTTCAAATGATGATGATTGACTCAGTGTTGCCTCCATGCAAAATGGTGACATCACCCACATCAGCTGTTGATATGTTATCTGTTAACAGTGAAGTCCAAAAGGCAGTGAATGCAGCGCAGAGTCTCCATCACAGATGGAGCGAGCTGTTGCAGGAGGGGGGCGGTGCCTCCAAGGAGGAGATGGACTGGACGACCAATGAGCTGAGGAACAGCCTGCGCTCCATTGAGTGGGACCTTGAGGACCTGGATGAGACAATCAATATCCTTTATAAGCAACAACATGTTAAAACGCTGACTTACACTTTTACAGATCAGCGTGTTCCTTAACTTTCAGTGAACGCATCGTCGAATCCAATCCAAAGAAGTTCAACCTGGACACAGCCGAGCTGACAAAGAGGAAGGCCTTTATCACCTGCACCAGACAGACGGTCAAGGTAGGCTTTATTTATAACAGCAGGTAACACTCACCTGTCACCTGCTCAGGTGAAGAAACTATACCGGAGTGTCATTACCCAGCTACTAGCCAATTTGATTGAAAATTATGTGATTGGCTGAGGTGAATCTGAAGACTGGATTGATCTGATTGGCTGCTGACTGACTGACTTTATTTGTCATGAAGGAAATGAAGGAGAAGATGTCGAGTCCAACGTCTGCCTCGGTGGACAGAAAGAACAAACAGGTATCTCACCTGAACCCAGGTGATCCGTCCTTTCATTTAACAAATAAGAACCAAAAGATATCCCTGGAGGTCATGCTAAAGGTAGGGCAGGTCCCAGATGGTCCTGGAGGTTATAGTAATGGCCGTCTAGGTATCTGTGTGGATGTAAAGCTGCTGCTGAAGCATAATGTCTGACAGTGTGTGTTTGCATTGTGATGTTCAGGCTCTGCTTGGGGAGCACGGTGCTCAGGGTCCGATCTGGCAGCCTGGTCCAGATAAATACAGCCGACTGGACCGACAACTGCAGAATGCCAACTCGCAATTTATAGAGGAACAGCAGGTCCAGCAGCAGGTACAGTAACACCTGTCCAATTAAACAACCAAGCACAAAGCTTAGAGCTATGAGAATATTTTGGATACTCTGATACAAAGGGAAAAAAATGAAAATGAAATGAAATTGTTGGATTTAAATGTTATGTGTGTGTGTGTTTTTATCAGCTGATAGCGGAGCAGCAGGATGAACAGCTGGAGCTCGTGTCGGGAACAATCGGAGTCCTGAAGAACATGTCAGAAAGGATCGGCATGGAGCTGGACGAACAGGCCGTGTAAAGATCCACCATCCACCATATTAGTTTTGACTGAGAACCCTTGACACTTTAAGTTCAGTCCTCAGAACAGATGGACATCAGTCCTGGACTTATCAGACAGATTTCAGATAAAACAGATGCTGTTTTAGCAGCAAACAAAGACAGAGAGACAAGTACTTTTTAACATGAACTCCACATGAACTCCATAAAGTAAAAAGTGGATAAAAAAGTTACAGTAACAATTAGGCAACAGCATTAAACAGAGTACCTACTAGCCGTGCTAACAAAAAAGCCTAGTGATGTACAAATACTGCAAATTTATGCAAATATACTGTAAAATTATGGTGCTGTTATGGATCAGATAAATGAAAATTGTTGAAAAACCATAACCCTAAAAACAGGAGGTGGTCAGGGTAAAAGCAGGTTGTGCGAATGTTGATACATTTTATGTTCATCCTGCAGGATGTTGGACGACTTCAGTCACGAGGTGGACAACACTCAGTCCCGACTGGACAACGTCATGAAGAAACTGGCCAAAGTGTCTCACATGACCAGCGGTAATCTGCCCCTCAACACCGTCACTGTCTTTAGTGGAGTAGAGACAGTAATACAACATTATAATAATATTAGCTTTCTGTTAGACCAGATTTACATTCAGTGCTGCTTGCCTATTCTAACTGCATTGACCAGGGATCAGAAACGGCAGGTTACTTGAATTAATAACAGGCCAATATGAGAGTCAGGATGTGTTCTGATTGGATGAAGCTCCCTAACCCCTGATCCTACCAGGCACAACCGCGTTGTGTTCCAGAGCTGCTGACAGCTGTTCATTTGGGGTTCCTCCAGCTGCGTCCCGGCACCTTGCATCAGCATCTCTCGCTCTCCTCCATTGAGAAAACACACAGTCTGTTTTTGACCGGGTTGGACACCAGCCGTGTCAAGCTGCACAGAGCTGATTGAGCCAGACAGGAAGTCAGACACAGGAACGCCAAAGAACATCAATTAAAATAAAACACCCTGTGCAGACTGGGGATCAACAGCACAACAAAGCCGGAAATAGTAACAATAAACACACTTAAAACAGAAAAAAATTAAAAGATTTAACTACATATTGTACTCAGCCAGAAATGTGATGAAATATACACAATCTGAGCATGTCAACAACATCAGGCTGACACAATGCTCGACTTCTGTACCTTCCCAGTGGGATCTGAACCCACTTGGAGGACAGAACAAAACTGCGTCACACGTGTTGTCATTGCGACCTGCCCAGTGGGAGCAAGGCGTTGGCATGAAACTGTTACCACTTAGTGAAGATATGGCCTGTAATATTAAGTTACATCACTAAAAGTTAGCTGTGGTTGGTTCTTCTTAATGGAGGGTTAGTTAATTTCAGGTTAATTATAGTTTGATAAATTAAGTAATTGTTCCTTAGATTTATATTGATATTATCAATAATTAAAAGAAAGAAAGAAAGAAAATAAGTGAAAGTTGTGGTTTGTATATAACATAGTTAGATTACATAGTTATATGTAGTGATAGTGGTAGTTATAGTTGGTGGTAATTAAAAACTTAGTTTCTCTGGTAACGCCTGAGGGTGTGACTAATACCTGGAACAATCATTTCCCTCCCGTAAGGTTCTTATGCAACGGAGACGTTGTTCACTCCTCCAGTAAACAGGACGGATCATAGATACGACTTGGCAACGGGAGATATTCTAGTCCGCTCAGCGTTGAGCCAGAAAGCTAACGCTATGCTAGCAAGATTCAAAGTCAATAACATTGTGTACGGTTGACAAACAGTAAATATAATTTGACAGTATGCTAGCTAACAAGACTAGCTAGCTAACCAGTCATGTCATTGTCCCCAAATCAGTATCAAGATTTTCAGGAACAAATGACCGGCCGTGTGTAACGTTACTGTGGCCGCAGCCTGAAGCAGAGAGCTGAACAGAGAACGGGATGTCAGATTATTCACGTATCAGTAAATTTAGAGGGGAAGTGAACTTTCTGCAGCTTATGTGTTACAGTCGCCCCCCTGTGGTGTTCAGAGGATAAGACACTGAAGGACTGATGGACTGAACTCAGTGCTGGAAATAATGTTATTTCCAACAGTGAGTTCAAAGCGCATTAATTTAGAACAGTAAACAGCCAATTTGACTGGAACTACTTAGTAGGTGTCCATATATCAGGGATTAATGGACCCTGCAGCCAATCAGAATCGACTGTTCCCCCAGACCATGGTATAAAGTTGGTTATAGTTGTGGTAGTTATAGATAGTGATAGTTATAATTGGGGGTAGTTATAGTTAAGGCTAGCAGTAGTTAGTCATAGTTAAAGATAGTGATGAATTTAGATGGTTATAGTTAGTGATGGTTATGGTTGGTGATAGTTATAGTTAATGAGAGTTATAGTTGGTGGTACTTATAGTTATCAGTTGTTATATTTAGTTGAAAGTTGTTAATTGTGTTTCTGCAGATCGTCGTCAGTGGTGTGCAATTGGGGTGTTGCTCACCATCCTTTTCGTTGTCATCCTCCTCTTCTTCATCATCTGATTGATGCCTCTTCCTATCAGCACAGAATTCAACTTAATACTGTGTCTCCTGGACTCTACTGAACTCTCTTGGACTCTCCTGGACTCTCTTAAACCTGACTGAAGTGTACTGGACTTTTGCGGACTCTTTTGGACTCTTCTAGACTCTTGGACTCCCCTGGGCGTTCTCCACCCTCTGAGTGGGACATAAAGGCACTTTTGGTTCTTTAAGTGTTTGACTGTTAAAAATATCGACGTTGGGAAACATGTTTGATGTTTTAATGCTTAATGTTTTCTTTAAAGGGCTGAAAATAACCAGTTTAACTCCCATTAATCTTCAGTCTAATTTTACTTAACACCAGTTTACCTCTAGAAAAACTAGATAAAAGTTATACTTCAAGTAACTTCAATCTAATTCCAGTTTAACGTCTGTGTAATTCTACATTGAAACCAGTGAATTGGGTTTTAAGTGTTTTAATTACAGTTTAAGCTCCAGTTAAGTGGGGGTTTTTGCATCCACTTTTATTATTCTAATCCTTTTAATCCTGCTTCAATTCAGGTTTAATCCTGCTTTAGTTCAGGTTTAATCCTGCTTTAGATCAGGTTTAATTCTGCTTCAATTCCGGTTTAATCCTGAATCTTTAGTCTGAGGTTTGAAGAAAATAATATTTTGGCAGAAATTACGTAAAACACTAAAATGTCCTGTTTATGTTTTTGTGATTTTTCTGTTTACACTAAGCGTTGGTTGTATTGACTTTAAGTGACTGATGTTTAATGTTTTGGTTTTTTGTCTTAAGTTTCCTCCAACAGTTTATTTTGTTCATTTTATTTTATTTTTCTGTACCATATTGATCAGTTTATTGGTCAGTGGACTCTTATACTGTTAAACTGTCATTAAGACCACACAATTCCTGCTGCTTCTTTGCAATAAAAGCCTTTCTCTAGTGATCATCTGGTAGGCTTTTAATGAAAGACAGCAGCAGGAAGCGGATACCTGAAGGTAAACGACATAATTTTAATATAAATTAGTCGAAATCAGGTAACAGGTGGGCTGTAAGACAAAGCAGCCAATCACATCGTCCCACACCATTATGTCTATGGTACGCATGGCGGTGAAATTTACACATGAAAGTGATTACATGTTACAAGTAAAAATATTACCTGTTACTATTCTACCAAATTAAAAGCACAGTGTTCACTGTGTCAGATCACTCCAACTGATGGAAATAACACTAAATAAATACATAAATCAATGAAAACTTTCTTCTGTTTAATGTGTTTATTCAGCGTAATCTGTCGATATGTTTTAACTTGTAAATCCATCCAGTAGCAGTATTTTGATCATAAGATTATTTTCTCCTTTTCTTTGAAATTTTATCTTTAATAAGATTTGTGTTTTCTCTTATTCTGAGCAGTCTTGTTTTATTTAAACAAATTAAGCAGATTGTTTTTCCTTCTTTTACATGCAGATTGTTCAGTATTTTATTTCTAAAAGTATATAATTGTAATTATATCAACATAAATTGCTCAAGGCATGTTTCCTCACAACTTTATTGATAATTAATTTAACATTTAGCAGATGCTTTTGTCCAAAGCGACTTACAATAAGTACATTTGTCAAAAGAAAGAAACCCCAACATCATTGTTGATAGAGTCAAAAGGAAAAAGCCCTCGTCTGAGGATCGTGCTATTTGTCAAGGATTCTGCTGCCCTGACATTTGTCGGGAGTTCGTTCCACCACTGAGGCTCCAGAACAGACTAGAGTCTCGACTTCTCTGAGCAGCTTTGTTTGCTCTCAGTGATGGCGGTGCCAGCCGGCCCCCTGATGTAGAAGAGTGAAGTGTTCTCTCTGGGCCGTGTGGTCTTGAGGACCAGCACCATCATCTGGAATTGGATGCGGGCCGCAACAGGAAGCCAGTGGAGGTCACGGAGGAGGCGGGTCACATGGGAGAATTTGGGAAGATTGTAAACGCAGTGCGCTGCAGCGTTCTGGACATACTGCAGTGGTTCAGTCTCAGAGGCTGAGAGTCCAGCCAAGAGGGAGTTACTGTAGTCCAGGAGGGAGGTGACCAGCGCTTGGACCAGGAGGTGTGTTGCATCCTATGAGAGCAAAGTCCGGATCCTGCAGATGTTGTCGAGAGCAAATCTGCAGGATTGGACCACAGCAGTGATGTTGGGGGTGCAGGACAATCCGAGCGACTCAGTCACTGTGAGGAGGTCCATCTCAGTGGAGTGAGCGGTCCTGAAGCCTGACTGATTTGGGTCAAGGAGGTCGTAATGTTAAAGATAGGAGGACAGTTGGTTGTAGACTGCACGCTGCAGGGTTTTACAGAGGAATGAAAGAAGAGATGCAGGTCTGTAGCTTCGGATGTCAGCTGAGTCTAGGGTGGGTTCTTTAGGAGTGGCTTTACTGTAGCTATCTTGAAAAGAGCTGGAATAAGGCCATAAGTGTGGGAGGAGTTGATCAGAGTGGTGAGGAATAGCAGGATGTCATAAGAGATGTTTTGGAGAAGGGGGGAGGGAATCGGGTCCGGTTAGATCAGTTGAATGAAACTGTCATATTGATGGATGAATGAAAAATATTTTCTGTCTTTATTTGATTTTCTGTCAACATAATTTTTTTTTAGTTTTTAATTTTTGTTACAATAAACAGATTCAGAAAAGAAAATCAGATTAATCCTTACAATAATTTCATGTCAGACCACCAGCAGTTTAGTGAAACCTCTGAGTTTGTTAAGTCTGAGATGAGAATCTCAGTTTATTGTTACACAGAGAGGTAACTTAAACTCTGGGTTAATTACCAAAGTAACTAAAGGGCTAAAGTAACTGACTGAGTTACCAGTAACAGTGATAATTATATTAATATAATAAACTGACTCATCACCTCCTGCGGAGCCTCAAGCAGCTGTCTGTTTAATTTTGTTATCGATATCAAAGCACGTCAGAACAAGTTTTCATCTTCAGAACATTTATATCCTTGTTAAATATTCGTTCTTTCCTGAGGAACATTTAACATGACAACTTTATGATCAATCTGTCATCAATGTAAAGACAGATCTTTGGATTCATTCATTCATCTTTAATGATTCACCCTTACTGTAGTAAGACAATAATCAACGATCAATATTTTGCTGTGTTGTGATTGGTCACACTGATAAGTGATTTCTGAATAAATAAGGTGACTCTGGTGCAGCTGAAAAGACTTTCAATAAAACTGGACTAAATGTATTAAAAGTGTGTTTTGAGCGACACGATTTTGAATATAAAATAGATGTTTCCAAAAATGTACACTTAGTTAGAATTTACTCATGTTTACAACAGTAAATCACCAAAAACGTCATTATTGGGTCAGACTGTGACTTTAGAATAAATCACTGATCAATAAGTCAACTATATCTGACCTTTTTGATCCATATCTTCTTCTTCAGTTGCTTCCAGGTTGCAGTCAAGTTACAGATGAATAAATAAATAAAATAATCTAATGCAGCCTAACAGATGGTACAATTCCAGCACCTAATCATCCATCTGTTAAATGATGAATGTGGATTATACTGAATAAACCGTTACAGTATTAACTTCATACTTCAGGAATATCGGAGCTCCACGGATGTTTAACTCAGGCTGAACAAACTCAGCTCTTCTGAAACTCAACTCTGAGATATTTTTTTTAAAGCTGCTTCCTGAATCAGGTATTCACATCGATACATGTAGACTCATTAGATATTGTGACAGGGTTAGTACAAACATAATCGATAAACCGATCATTTATAATATGCCCTATCCTTAACCTCAGAGAGATTTAACAGGCGACATGAAGCTGCACTTCAACGTTTCTTTAATTTGTCTGAAAATATAACATATGAAAATACTGAAATACTGAAGAGTTTCCTTAAACACTGTACTAGTGTACGTGACACCAAATAAGTGATTACAACACTGACAACTGTGTTGAGCAGCATGTTGAGGTTTCCATGATGTGATGTGTTTGTTAAAGCTGACGGCAGCTCTGAAGCTGAACAACAGAGAAACAAGAACAGAGTCAGAAGATCAATCTGCTGACGTGTTCAAACAGATAAAGTCCCAAACTTTGTTTTTCGATGACTGTCCTTCTCACCCTAACAGTTGTAATGAAGGCATTACTGCCCCCTGAGGTTGGAGAGCAGAAAACACCCCCTGAAGCTACAGTAGATGTGTTTCTGCCACGAGACGCAGCATCCTGCACTTTACAACAAGTTTTGTTCAGAAGTTTTTCAAACTTTATGTTTCAGGTTTACAAGAGAAAAATGAAACTAAAGGACTTCACAGTGAAACTTCATCACACCTGCAGCTCTAATAAATATTAGTCATTTACAGGTTATCACTTTACTCCTTAGACTTAAACTCCACGTCTCGCTTTGATAATTTCTGTTCACACACATGCAAACTCTGAACGTTTCTGCAGTGTACCTCCCTCACCTGTATGGATCTACCTGTACATCTGTGACAACACAAGGTGGAGAATTTGATTTCCTGTTTTCAGAAGAAACAGCAGCAGATAAAACGACTGTCATAACTTAAGTCATAACTTTAAACTCTTGTTTGGACCAACCTCTCGGCCCAACCTGCCCTCCCAGCCAACCCTGGTCGGACCAGTTTCTCACAGGTTTCTGATGTTGTGGTCAGCTCAGAGCACCAGTTTGCTTTGCTTTGTTACATGTTTCGCTTTATACTCAAGAAGCTACTCTCAGGATGACTTGTGGTCAACGTGGAGGCGTCCTCCAGTGTCGGAGCACCCGTACTGTAGCAGAAGTGTCCTGGCTCAGAAGGTGGGTCACCTGGTCCAGACTGAGACAGGCCACCTTCTCCCCATTCACTTCCAGGATCTCATCTCCAACTGCCAACAGGCCGCCATACAACTTCTCTGTGCTACTGTCCACCATTTCCTCCACGTATACACCTACAGAACACACGTTATACTACTGTTAATGCACTGTTAACACAGTATTAATACACCTACAGAACACATGTGTACTACAGTTACTACGACACTACTACAGTTAAAACACATGTTAGTAATTACACTATTATTTGCAGTAGTTAACAGTACAAGAGTCAGGTCATCCTCTACCTCTGCTGTTACATAAGTATTTGTAGTATTCACAGTTGTATGTAAGTAGTATTTATAGTAGCATTTGTAGTATTTACACTAGTATTTACAGTTGTATTTACAATTATATCTGTAGTATTGGCCGTAGTTTACAGTACCAGAGTCAGGTCGTCCTCTTCCTCTGCTGATTATGAAGCCGAACTTTCGGCTCTTCGGTCGACTCATTTCCAACAGAATTGTTCCGTCAGAACAAACCTGAAGAACTCGACCGACTGAACGGACTGAACTGGGAGAACTGACATCCTCGAGACTGAGACAACGCTGCAGGAACCTGAGACGCAGACAGAGGGAGACAAACAGACAGGGAGAAAGATGGACAGGAAGAGAGAGACAGGCAGGAGGAGAGACACACACACACACACACACACACACACACACACACGAGGACAGACAGACAGGAGAACAAATTCAGGGACACGACCGGTGAGTACAGAAAATGTGATTAGTTACATTTTGATTCCACGCAATTGACTGATCTGAGTTTCTATAGAAACAGACAATAAAATCAAAAAGCGGTGTTTTACTGATCAGCAGCTGGTCTGTAGTCAGCAGAACAATCCTTGTTCTTCTTCTCTGAGACAGCAGTCTGAACTGATGACGATTTCCTCAGCTGCAAGAAGGGCGACCCCTGCTGGACAGACATTAAAGATACAGATTAGAGGAGGAGCAGGAGCAGGAGAAGGAGAACTAATTCATAGAAATAATAAATATTGATCGTCTCACCACACTGAGCGCCTGGACAGACAGAGTTTTCTTCAGCAGGCCTGAGGACTTCCTGGGACATGAAGGGGGGTCAGGTGTTGAGGGGCGGGGCTGTGAGCTGAGGCGGTCGAGGCTGCCAGTTCGAGTCCTGCTCAGTCTGACGGTGGAGAGGAGGCGTCGCAGAGAGAGACGAGAGGATTCATCTCTTCTCATGAAACTGAGGGAAACAGACATGATTAATTCTCAGATCACACTGAGACTGATGCTAGAGATACAACGATACGTTATTTTTCCACATGAATCCAGCTTGTTTGTATGTATCAGCTGTAAAACTGAAGAAATAAACTGTCATCTTCATTCCGTCTCAGCCGCTGACCTGATCACTGATATCAGATATCAGTGTTGTGTATCCAGAGACTTAAGTGTGATAAATGACTCCAGAACTGACCTTCCTTCCACGCTGCGTGTTATTAAAGAGATCTGATTCATACACTTAAGTCTTAAATTCTTCTGAGACTTAGCAACTCTCAACCTCACAGGGAAAATTTATCACTGGATAATCTGCTGATAAAACACGTTGATTCTGTCTACTGCAGATTGACACCAGGTGCTTGAGATTGTTCTTCCCTGCTGGAAAAAACAGTGATTTTTAGTGCTGTTTGGTGCTGGTTTAGGGTAAGGGTTAGCCCTAACTGGCAAAGAAAGCAAAGTCTGAGGTCTGGAAAAGTTTTGACCATGTGTATAATGTGAACAATGAGCCAGTGGGTTATGTGAAATGCAAAATATGCAACATTCTGTTAAAGTAGGAAAACAAATAAGGATAAGGCATGTTGATCAAAGCTGTTCAACACCTGCCAGTGCCGTGGGTTCAACCTACAATAACATCGCTTGTTACAGCATCAAAACCCATCCCTGCAATGGTGAAACAAACGGTGACGGAGAAGTGTGTCAGCTTTTGCTGTAAAGACATTAGGCCTTTTAATATCGTAAATTACAAGGGGTTTGAGGGGCTGGCACAATAACTAATTAATATCGGGGCTACGTATGGGAGGGTTCCTGTAAACTCTGTTATTCCCCGCCATGTGACAATTGGGAAGAGGTGCACTGACATGGCAGAAGAAAAGAGGGAAGCTTTAGTACAGAAACCTAAGATTGTGTTGACGGATGGCACAGTTGCAATGACCACAGACATGTGGACAGAAGATTATCAGAAAATTAGTTATTTGACAATCACATGCTATTTCATACGTGAGGAAATGGAACTGGTGAATACAAGCCTGACAACTACAATGGTCCCTTTGGAAGAGGCAAGGATGGGAGAAAATATCAGACAGGAGATACTGAAACTACTGGTAACAAAGTTTGGCCTTGATGCTTCCTCTCTCAGCAAAATTGTATGGGTGACCGATGAGGGGGCTAACATTAAATTAGCTCTGCATCCATACCAGAGACCAAACTGCATTGACCATGCCATTAATACAGTACTGTGCCATGGACTTGATATCGCCGAGTTATCCAAGGCCGACAGTGCTCCAGACATAGGAGATACCATTTCTGCTGCTAAATCATTAGTGAGGTACGTTAAACAGTCGAGGTTGGCTGCGCAACTGTCAACAGCATTGCTAAGACGGACAAGCTCGCTGCGCTGATAAAGACTCGGAGGGAATATCATGAGTGCAGTGTGGAATTGGAATTCCCCGGGAATTCACATCCGCCATCATTATTGGTGTGTACATTCCTCTTTCAGCTGATGCAGCGGTGGCCTGTGACGTCACCCACTCCGCTGTTGCCAAGGTACAGACACAGCATCCCAGTGCCTTCATAGTCATCACTGGGGATTTTAATCATGTTTCACTGGACAAAACACTCCCAACATTTCACCAGTATGTTGACTGCCCCACCACAGACTGTAAAACACTGGATCTTTTGTCTGCAAATGCTAAGGATGCATACAACCGCACAGCCCTCCCCCATTGGCAGATCTGACCACAACCTGGTCCTGCTGACCCCTAAGTATGTCCCTCTTGTTCAGCAGCAGCCTGTCCACAGAAGGAGTGTGAGGAGGTGGACTCAGGAGGCTGCTGATGCACTGTAGGACTGCTTTGAGTTGACAGACTGGGATGAACTCGTTGAGCCACATGAGGCGGACCTCGACAACATGACTGACTGCATCACAGAATACATCAGGTTCTGTGAACACACCACCATGCCAACCTGGACTGTACGCTGCTTCCCTAATAATAAGCCTTGGATTACAAATGACTTGAAAGCCCTTCTGAACAAGAAAAAGAGGGTGTTCAGGTCTGGAGACAGGGAAGAACTGAGGAGAGTGCAGCATGAACTCAGGGATTGTCAGGTCGGGGTAAAAAGGGAAAACTAAGGAGATATAGGAGTTGGACCCAAACGCAGATAATCAGAGGACAAGAGGCAGCAATGAGGGGAACGAAAGGCGAGCTTTAATAAAACTAAAGCTGAAGTACAAAAACCAAAAGGAGCAAGACCGAAAACAAGACAAAAGCAAAGTAGCAACCAAGAGAGCTAAACAAAGTGCAAACAAAAGGACAAAGTACAAAATCAAAAGTGCAGATTGCAAAACTCAAAATCCAACACATACCATGGGACATGGAAGGAGGCAAGGCAGGAACATGGACAGGCGTAAGAACAGACACTGGCAGAGACAATGAACGGACAAGGTGTGCAGGGGATTCACAGACTAAATACACAGACTAATGACCAGACAAGGAACAGGTGAGGAGAGAGGAGCCCAGGTGAGGTAACGAGAGGGAGGAGCATGGAGGACAAAACACTGACAGACAGAGGGAGACAGACTGCAACTGGGAAAATACACAGGAGAACTTAAAGGACACATGACACAAGAGGGCATGGAAAATCAAAACATGAGACACAAGACACACAACAACATGAATACAGAGACATAAAACCAGAGTCATGACAGGGATATGCTGAGGGCCTGTAAAGACGCCTACAGGAGGAAGCTGGAGGCCAAACTCCAGCAGAACAATGTGAGGGATGTGTGGACTGGTATGAAACAGATCACTGGGTGTAAGGTGAGCGGCAGACAGTCATCGGGCAGCCTGGAGAGGGCAAATGAGCTGAACAGATTCTTCAATAGGTTCAGCTCACAGCCTCCTGTCGTCTCCCTGACACCTCCAGACCCCCACACACCCTCACTGCCCCAAATGCTTCCTCCCCTTCTCCCTCACTCCCCTGATGTGCGCTCTCCTGTGCAGCACCTCTAATTCAAACCAATTAGAGAGCAGTTTCCTCGTGCATCACACATTTTGGTCCGCTTGTAAATGCTGCCGTGTGAACACAAACCAAATTCGAGACAAAATGCAACATTGTAACAAGTGGGTCCCTGATTCGGACCAGAGCAAACGAACTATAGGTGTGAAAATGCCCTTAGACAACTTTATTCATCCTTTTGGGAGGTTCCCTTAAGGAAATTGAAGCTCCATGTCACACACAGCACTGTTACACACAGATAGAGGATCAAGAAAGAAGAGACACCAAGGTACCCGACACCCATATAAAGATAGAAAACCAAATACAATATATTATACATAGATATATAAATATAAATATATACAGTGCTCAGCGTAAATGAGTACACCCCCTTTGAAAAGTACCATTTTAAACCATATCTCAATGAACACAAAAACAATTTCCAAAATGTTGAATATATATATTTTTAATATAACATCTGTTAAACTTATAACATGAAACTAAGGTCAATAACATAACTTAGATTACACATTTTTCAGTTTTACTCAAATATGGGCGATGCAAAAATGAGTACACCCCACAACAAAAACTACTAAATCTAGTACTTTGTATGGCCTCCATGATTTTTAATGACAGCAACAAGTCTTCTAGGCATGGAATGAACAAGTTGGAAACATTTTGCTACATCAATCTTTTTCCATTCTTCAAGAATGATCTCTTTTAGAGACTGGAGGCTGGATGGAGAGTGATGCTCAACTTGTCTCTTCAGAATTCCCCATAGGTGTTCAATTGGGTTCAGATCAGGAGACATACTTGGCCACTGAATCACTTTCACCCTGTTCTTCTTCAGAAATCCAACAGTGGCCTTAGATGTGTGTTTAGGATCATTGTCGTGTTGGAAAAGTGCACGACGACCAAGGGCATGGAGTGATGGTAGCATCTTTTCTTTCAGTATAGAGCAATACATCTGTGAATTCATGATGCCATCAATGAAACACAGCTCCCCGACACCAGCAGCACTCATGCAACCCCACAGAAGGACACTGCCACCACCATGTTTCACTGTAGGCACCATGCATTTTTCTTTGTATTCCTCACCTTTGCGACGCCATACAGTTTTGAAGCCATCAGTTCCAAAAACATTTATCTTGGTCTCATCACTCCAAAGTATAGAGTCCCAGTAGTCTTCATCTTTGTCAGCACGGGCCCTGGCAAACTCCAGGCGGGCTTTTTTGTGCCTGGGCTTTAGGAGAGGCTTCCGTCGGGGACAGCACCCATGCATGCCATTCCTCTGCAGTGTATGTCATATTGTGTCACGGGAAATAGTCACCCCAGTTTGGCTTTCTACTTCCTTGGATAACTGCAGTGAACTTGCATGCCGATTTTCTTCGACCCTTCTCATCAGAAGACGCTCCTGTCGAGGTGTCAACTTCCGTGGACGACCTGGACGTCTCTGTGAGATGGTTGCAGTTCCATCTTTTTTAAATTTTTGTATCACTTTTGCTACAGTATTCTGACTGATAAGTAAAGCTTTGCTGATCTTCTTGTAGCCTTTACCTTCGCGGTGTAAAGAAATGATTTTCTTTCTCAGGTCTTGAGACATTTCTCTTCCATGTGGTGCCATTGCTAACAACATGAAATGGGAAGGGGTTTTCTACACCCTTTTATAGTCAACTGTCTGCTGGACACCTGTGTAATGAATAATTAGACTCACCTGTGGTTTATTATTGTTAAATTAGACATTTGTAGTCTAAAATTTAGCCTTGCTCCAGAGACTTTCAGTGGGGTGTACTCATTTTTGCATCACCCTGATTTGAGTAAAACTGAAAATTTTGTTCTCTAAGTTATATCATTAACCTTAATTTCATGTTATAAGATAAACAGATGTTATATAAAACTTAGTCTTGTCAACATTTTGGAAATAGTTTTTGTGTTCATTGAGATATTGTTTAAAATGGTACTTTTCGAAGGGGGTGTACTCATTTATGCTGAGCACTGTATATATATACATATATATATAAATATGCAAGAAATACACATACATACATTTAAAATATACATGTAAATATACATATAAGTAAATAAATATAAAATAACACTGTAAGAATATAAATATATATATGTATATACATATATATATTTACACACACTAGGCCTGTTCGATTAATCAATTTTAAATCGTAATCGCGATTATTTAGTTATGACGATGTTAAAAACGTGAAACTCATAAAATAAATTTTTCACTTTAACTAGGGTAATTACAGTACAGCCCCCGTTCATGTGTCTGGGCTACGCTGGGTTGCCGTAGTAACTTCTGCCTCTGCCCTCCCATCGCGCTCAACAAACTTGTCGGCGTTGGATTTAGTTGTTTAGTTTAGATTTAGAGCTGCTGTCTCTGCTGCCCACTGACTGGGCGCTCACACCAAAAGCGACTTGAGCGACCGAGGCGACCAACTGCCATTCATTTTCAGCCATTTCAGCGACGCGATGCGAGCGACAAAAGTTGACAGACGCTCAACTTTATGCAAATGAGCAGCGGCACGACCACGGCGACAGCCAATTGGGGGCTGATCTGGATTCTGAAGGCGGAAAAAGGCGGAAATGCCTGCTGCTTGAAAGACCCGTCCTTCGGTCGCTTTGGTCGCTTCTGTCGCTGCAGTCGCTGCCACACAGGCGACTGCAGCGACGCGATGTGAGCGACCAGAGCGACCACAGGCGATTTTATCGCCTTTGGTGTGAGCGCCCAGTGAGCCTGGCACAGCTGTGCCGGTGCCCCAGGAAGAAAAAGGAGGAGGAGCTGCAGCTGAGCCTGGTCCTGTACTGAAGAAGCGGAGGGGCCCGCTCCCTCCTTGTCACAGGCAGACAGAATTAGAACTGAGCTGGCAACCTACCTGTTGATCTCTGGATGCTGAATGCTGATCCACTTCAGTGGTGGAAGAAACACGAAGAAAATTCCCCAAGGCTCAGCAAGCTAGCCAGGAAATACCTCTCAATCCCTGCAACAAGTGCCCCGTCTGAGAGGCTCTTTAGTGTAGGAGGGGGCGTTGTAACATGCCACCGGGCATCCCTCAAGCCAGATGCCGTAGACCGGCTCGTGTTCCTTGCAAAAAACTTGCAAATGTGAATAACAAGTGTAATGACTGACCGACTGACATTACGCACCTCTACCTCCTTCATGGGTTATTTTATTATTTAACATGCAAATAACTTATGTTTGCAAGTGCTGATTTTTGTCTCAGAGATACAAATTATATTCGTATCCGTATCCCTACGCATTATATATAAGTTCTGCACTTTATTCATTCATTTTTGTTTAATGGGCACATCTTAAGATAAATGTGAAAGTGAGGTTTTTCTCTTAATCCCAAAGGGACTGTTTTTTTTGTTTACAAGAGGTCTACAAGAAGATAGCATGGAGCAAAGCCAGATGGCAAAAGTTCATTAATTTTTCTTTTTTATTAATCCCTTGAGGGATTTTTTGTTCCATAAGAGCAAGGTTTGCACTCAAATTCCAATGGGGAAATTATTTGCAAAATGTTCATTAAAAAACAGCATATTTGAAATAATTTCTTTGCCTTTTGTCATTTCACAAAATAATCGTAATCGTAATCGAAAATCGGATTTTGAGAAAAGAAAATCGGGATTTTATTTTTTGGCAAAATCGAACAGCCCTAACACACACATGTAAAACTGTACACAGGTACACAGTATCTGTTATGGTTCTTTTATTATTGCACATGGTTATTGCACATGGTTTTTCATGAACAGTCCAGCATGTCTATAATTTTAGTTGGGCAAACCTCTCCTCCCTGTCCCTCAGTCTCTCTGTGTTCGCCCTCCTCCCCCTTCGTGAGGAGTTGAACAGTTTGATGGCACAGTGGACAAAGGAGTTTTTCAGTCTGTTTGTCCTGCTCTTTGGAAGGAGCAGCCTGTCGCTGAACCGGCTCCTACGGCTGCTGGTGACAGTGTGCAGAGGGTGGTTGGCATTGTTCATGATGCCCCGCAGTTTGTTGAGGGTTCTCCTCTCTGCCACTGTCACCAGAGGGTCCAGCTTCATGCCGACCACAGAGCCGGCCCGCCTGACCAGCTTCTCCAACCTGTAGAGGTCTGCCTTTGATGTGCTCCCACCCCAGCACACCACAGCGTAGGAGAGAACGCTGGCGACCACAGACTGGTAGAACAGCCGCAGGAGCTTCCTGCAGATGTTAAAGGATCGCAGCCTCCTCAGGAAGTACATCCTGCTCTGAGCCTTCTTATACAGCTGCTTGGTGTTGCTCGTCCAGTACAGCTTGTTGTCCAGCCACAGCCCAAGATATTTGTGGGTCTCCACGACTTCCACCTCCTCTGCTCCTAACAGAACTGGTCTAGATCTGGGTCTGTCCCTCCCAAAGTCAGTGACCAGTTCTTTAGTCTTTGAGGTGTTGAGCTGCAGGTTGTTTGTGTGGCACCAGACAACAAAGTTCCTCACCAGGCTCCTGTATTCCTCCTCATCATCATCTCTGATACACCCCATGATGGCTGTGTCATCTGTGAACTTCTGGATGTGACACGTATCAGAGTTGTAGCAGAAGTCCACTGTGTACGGAGTGAAGAGGAGGGGGGACAGCACAGTCCCCTGCGGAGCTCCTATGCTGCTGATCACAGTGTCAGACTTGATGTCCTTCAGCCTGACATACTGCGATCTGTCGGTGAGGTAGCTGGAAATCCAAGCAACCAGGCAGGGGTCCACTCGCATTCTGATGAGTTTTTCCTGGAGTAAAAGGGGCTTGATAGTATTGAAGGCACTCGAAAAGTCCAGGAAGAGGATCCTGACAATGCCGCTTCCCTTGTCCAGATGCGAGTGTGCTCGGTGTAGAAGGTAGAGGATGGCATCCTCCACACCGACCTCTGCCCGGTAGGCGAACTGAAGGCTGTCCTCAGCGTGCTGTACCTGGGGTCTGAGGAGGTTGAGGAAGAGTCGCTCCAGGGTCTTCATCAGATGTGATGTGAGTGCCACTGGCCGGAAGTCATTCAGCTCGCTGGGCCGGTTCTTCCTTGGAACTGGAACGATGCATGATGTCTTCCAGAGGGTGGGCACTCTCCCGAATTGCAGGCTCATCTTAAAGACCCGTTGATTCCAAATTATGACTAAATATTAATTGAGTCTTAAATGCATAATGTAGACAGAGTATATAGGCTAATGTTGGCAATGTTGGGCCTCAATGCCACATGTCTCTGACAAAGAGAAGGCCTCCAGGAGAAATCAAAAGCCTAACTACTAGGGCCTTATCAACCGTGGAGTTGCATAACAAAGGAACAGGACCAAGGCCCAAAAGGTGTGAAAAACTGTAACTCAAGGTATGACCCGCCCCCAAAACTTTCACCCGGTTCCTATTGGCTGTGACCCAGGAAACTCTGCCAGGATCACAATGACATCACTCCCAGTTTAAAGGTTAGCCCTTTCATTTTGCTTGAGCTAAGCTTCAGTTCCCTCCTGACTGGACGAGACAGAGACTGTTTTTGTTTTACTTTCATTTTTGGAACTGTGGGTATTATCCCTCTCAATTCACCTCGTGTGCAATTAAACTGCACATGAAACCAAAGACGACGTAACTGCCGTCTTTGTTCAAACTCGCACACGTGTAGTGATTGCCTTTCACACATTCACTGCCGCCATTTTTGAATCCCAGGTATATGATTCAGTTGAATCTGAATCATCACCTCAGGAACCGTGTTCTCGCGTGACTTCGCCAAGTCAAGTTCAGCATTTCCTGTTGTCTCTCTGACAAGATTTCCCAAGTCACGCCCACTAGTTTGTAGTCTGGTGAACGTGTCTTCCCACGTTCGGCCATCTTTGTAGTTCTTACAAAGGACTCCCCTAACCCTAACCTGTGGCCTATAGCCTACATTAGTCATGAATAAATGATGTCAAAAAATGTATAAATTACTCATTCTTGACAAAAGGCAAAAGAGCTGTGTGCATGCGCACATTTGAATAATGCCGGGCTGTAAACGGGTTTGGACTTTTAAAAAGCTGTCAATCAAAATGTACTTGTCGGGCTCGGGCCGAATTCTGTCAGGCTCAGGCCTTGTCGGGCCTAACTTTTAAAGCCCGATTACAGCTCTAGCTGGGATGCTGGTGACCAGCATACCAGCACCAAAACACAACATATGCTGGTCTTTCTGGTCACCATTTATGCTGGTCTATGCCGTTTTTTCCAGTGGGGTTATAATCCTGCCAGTGTGTGAATATAGGTTTTGAAGAAGGCGTCATCCTCCATCCTCCATCCTTCTTAGTGGTTTGAATGAACTTGTTGTAAGTTGCTTGATGTATTAATTAATCATAAAATGAATGTCATGTAGTGGAGATTATGAGCTGGACGTAGTGATGCTCAGACACATCAGTTTACATGTATCAGGTGAGGGTTTGCTCTGGACTTCCAGCAGTGGTGTTAAACTCACGGTTCAGGAAGTGAAGTGTCGTTGCTGTGAAGCTCTGCTGTCAGTGGCTGCCTCACCTGTCCCTCGTCATTGCTGTCTGAAGTGGGTGGGGCTCGGCTCTCAGCTGTAAATCAGAGGAAGTGATGTTAATGTTTCCAGAATGCAGTGAATCATCAGAAAAACATAGAAGTGTTGACTCAGGAAGTGTTGACCGTGTTAGTGGGGTTTATCTCTGTCTGGATTAATTGTATTTAACATACTTATACACAAGACATGTTGTCGTAAAAAGAAGATGATGGATGTATAGAAGTGTTTTACACTCATCAAAACAGTTGTTAAAGGTCCCATATTATGAAAAACAGGTTTTCTCTGGTCTCTACATATATAAACTGGTCCTCCCTGAGCCTGCCAACTCCCAGAATGAGGAAAGCAAGCGATTCCTGCATGGTCTCTGCAGCCCACCCACTGGTAAAATGGCGCTCCTACAGGCTGTTCAGATTCAGCTCCTGTCGTTACGTAACGAAAGGAGTCATTTTCGTAGGCCGGCCTCCTCTGCCGGATGATAGGAGATATCCGAGAGGGGGGCGTCCATCCCCGAGGTGAAGTTTGGTGTGTCCAGCGGAAAGATATCATAATGACTCTGTTGTTGGTTGTAAAAATCAACATCAGTGTCTATATTCTGTCCCAGCTACAGACCAACAGAAGAGACAGTGGTTGCGTTTCATTTTTAACAACAATGTGCCGGCTGCGGCTCCTGTTGGCTTGTATATGTGTGCTAACCACTTAACATCAGACTGCTTCAGTAACGAGGGTCAGTACAAAGCTGGCTTTGCCTCGACACAGATCCTCGTAAAAGGATCAGTCCCAACCATACCGGACCCAGCAACTGCACCTGAGCCACAGGTAAGTGTGTATTAGATAGTATTTACAGTTGCCGAAGAACTATAAGTTACCTTTACCGTAGCATTAGCTACACGGTAGTAACTGTAACAACACATACAAACAAATTAAGTAACATATTCAGACACACTAACCATTCTGAAACGTTCCGCTGCAGCTGCAGAGTCTGTACTTCTTCAGGAGCCTCTCTTTCTGGGTCCGGTTCTGGGTCAAACTGGTTCGGTTGAACGACGGCATCTCGGCGAGCCATAGCAATACATCCACCGTAAACATTAGCGCATGCTACCGCTAGTGTTAGAGGCATCATCTCCCTCAGAGGGGTGTGTAGCAGGCAAGGAAGGCATTGACAGATGGAGCTCATTAGCATTTAAAGGTGCAGGCACAGAAACAGCTGCTCTCAGTAGAGCGACTTTTAGACAGCTGAAATTCAGGACCACGGATGGTTTGGGGCAATGCATTTCGAATACAGTGTTGTCGGACCTCTGACAGCTGTGTGAAATTGATGAAAAACAGTATAATATGGGACCTTTAAAAATGTAAACTTGAGTGAAAGTGAGCCTCCGTCTGTTTACAGAGGCTGTGACCTGTCAGACATGATGGCAAAACTAATCTGACTTCTCAAATACTTGATTTACACCGCGAAACCAGACTGTATTCTGATTACTGTGTTTATGTGATACAATGATCGGCACCAAGTGAAGATACTGAATATATACAGCAGGGGTACTCAAATACAAATCTTAAAGGGCCACAAAGATTTTTTTCAATAACTCAAAGGTCCATGTATTGAGGTCGGTCAGGCCACATGCAATAATACTGTAATATTCCAAACAAAATGTCCTTTTCATTCTAAACAACAAAATAGGAACTAAAATAAAATGTACTTTCCATTTTAACCCTCTGAGGTCGATTGACGCGCCGGCGCGTCAAAATCACGTGACTAATTTCAGATGACGTAGCAGCGAGACGGAGCCTCTGTGAGTCTCCGTTCCGACTCTATGTGTTAGAGCAACCTTCAAACTATATGCCAGTTTTTAAATCGTGTTGATAGGCCAAGTAAAACCGGAGTTACGATGTATTATGTACGCCACACTTTTTCGCTAACGTTGCTGTCACGTTTGCTGCGCGTTTGATGCAGGAAGAGACGGAAAAGAGATCGGGCTTTCCTCACGGACGTGTCCGCAAGCAGGAAGTGCAAGCTAAAAAAACATGTTCCTATTGGTGGAAAAAGGCACCACACCAGCCAATCACAAAATTACATGGCAAATCACGTGATTTGGTTGCTGAGGGTGGGGGGGAAGATTTGGAAGGGACGGGGCGGAAAAGTGAAAGCAGCAGTGCCGGTCAGAGAGGCAGCAACAGAGATCGCGAGTTTTGAGAGTTGGGAGATTTGTGACATTTAGCGTGTTTGGAGTGCATAGTTAGTGTGTTATGTTGTGTGTTTAGTGTGTAGTGGAGTCGTTTTTGTGTTTAATGAGTCAAAACAACAAGGAGAGTGCCGAATGTGGAGCAGGCAGTGCGGCTTTTCATTGAGATGGAGGAGCTCAGGCAGACCTGAGCCTGGTGCGTTGCCTGCATTTAAATGTAAATAGTTACATATAACTTTGTAAATTTCAAAAACTTATGCACAGATTTAGCAAACAACAATTTATATTTGCATATGAAGTAATAAAAATGGTTCGTTGAGCATATTTGTGGTTTTCACAGTAAAAAAACTAACTTTTTCCTACTCGGATTTTATGTTTTTTTGTGAATTTAGGTCCATTGTGTTAATACAGTATGTCAAAATGAAAAAATAACTTTACAGTCACACATGTGAGGTTGTGGTGAAAATAATGACACCAAACAAGGCAAGGTAAATTGTTTTTAAGGTGAAATATAATGGTAAAATCAAAAATGGTCAAAAACGGCCAATTATACCCCAGACCCCAGAGGGTTAACATGAATTAAAATACATAGTTGAATATTTCCTCTTTTTGTTTGCCTTCAAACATTGTGTCCATCACTTCAGTCATGCATTATTTTATTTCATTGTGACATAGATGTGACAAGCATCCTTCTTGCAGCTTTATATGACGATTTCAGTGCATTTATTGGTGTTGTGCTTATCGCTGAATTTTGAGGAAATGTCTCTTCAAAATTCCTATGCTTCGTCTCATAATGCCGTTTCAAATTGGAAATCTTCATCACAGCTTCTCCTGGCATATTGTAACGCCCCTTGTGGACTGTGGCGCAATGACTCTTGGGTATTCTGCTGGTGTTGGTGTAATTATGGTTTGTGAATGTGTTTGTGAATAAGATGATATGTAAGATGGTGGTGGGTTAATTCACGTCATTTGTTCTGTGATTAAATGGTGTTGAGTTTTAACGAGGATGATAAACATTTTGGCACCGTGAGTGAAAGGGTGTTTGCCAGGAGAAACTCCCCGTCTATTACAAAACAAAAGTGAAAGTGAAAAGTTGCGCTCGCAGCGGTGAGTGACCCAGCTGTCTCTGCATAGTTGGCATGTAGACAAGTCCCGGTGTACATGTGCTGACCCAACCAAAACACATGGTGAAGGAATAAAAGTTCGGGGGCCACAAACAGGAGGCTGGCGGGCTGGATGCGGCCTGGGGGCTGCCTATTGAGGATCGCTGATATACAGTGTACATTCTATGTACTTATGTCTGCGTAAAGTTATGTTGTATGTAAATGTTCTGACCTGTTGTCCCTGAGATGGAGGAGAAGAAGAAAGAGGCGTTCTTCATCCTGAGCTCCACACCTTTTTCCTCCACACAGGGGCTGCTCTCATTCACCTCTGCCCCAGATTGAAGCTCTTTGTGGGGCTTGGATGTTGCAGGTCTCTCTCGCTCCTCCTGGCTCTGGCTCAGACTCTTTTCTGACTTTGTGGCATTGAGTCTGAAGCTCTGTGACATCATCGTTGATGGAGGACACAAGAAGGAGGGACCTTTGGAGATGGGCGGGGACAAATCTGAGGGCTGAGTGGGGGCGTAGGGGTTGATTGGCAGATCTGCAGTGGGTGTTGCTTGGGGGAGGTTCACCTGGTTTCCATTAACCTCCACGTCATTCATCATCCTCCTCACCTGCTTGTTAGCAAAATACTGATCATTGCCCCCTCCCCTGCTGCTCTCACCAGGTGTGACAGAACCAATGTATGTCTCTCTGATTGTCTCAGTCCTCAAGTTGAGACGGGACCTATGCAGACTCCGCCCCCGGTCTTCAGGTACAGGTGGATGTAGATGGACATTCAGTTTGACTCTATCTCCTAAAACTGTCCCCAAGGAGCAAAACTGATCCGTCCCCCCCACCAGCGTCCGTCCTCTCCGCTCTCCATCAACAACATGTTGAACACCCTGTGCCCCCGCCCCCTGTGGCACTGCCCCAGCCCTGCCATTTACGTAAAGTTTCAGTTCTGGTTTGGAGACCAGGACACCTGTCCGTCGTTGCCCCGTCTGTCTTCTCTGTCGCTCCAGGTACCGAGACTCTGCCTCCCTCTCCGTCTCATCCTCAAATCGCAGAAGACGAGTTGGAGATGCCACGGGGGTGGTTTGCCTTGTTGACCCGATAGCTGGTTTCCTGCTGGACAAGTCACTCAGGTTTCCTGATAAGGAGGCCTTGACCTCCGACCTCACCTGGACAACAGGATGCAGCCTGACCCCCGACCTTTGAATGGAGCACAATAAGAAGGTGCCACAGTCCAGAGATGGATGTAAATGTGAAGTCAGTAACAATGGATTTATTACTGGCTCTCTTCAGGTCAAACTGTGTATAGTCTTTTTTAAAGCCTCATTGGACATCTGGTACAGAAGTTAAGCTAATTGTTTACTTTTTAACCATTTTAATTAATGGTGTGTGTTGGAGACAGCACAGGTTCATCAAGCTGGTTCATCAAGTGATTGGTCGGTGTCATCACATCACAGGTTAAATCACAAGACAAAACAAATATTTTAAAGTGACAAAAAACTAGAGCAGCTGAGTTCACAGACTAAAACTACAAACTAATTAGCTGAGAAGCTGAATAAATCAGGACAATTAATATCAGTTTGTTTCAAGAAAAACTTTGTTTTTGCTTCAATTTCAAAAAGTGTAAAACATTTAACCAAAAATAACAGATGAACCAGAACAGTGACCGAGGCTCCAAACAGAACCAAAAAATAACAAGTCAGACTGACTCATCAGGAGAACAATGTTCAATACTTTACTGATACATCTATGTGTGTGTGTGTGTGTGTGTGTGTGTGTGCGAGCGTGTGTACACTTGTCAGAATACTCACAGTGTGTGTGTGTCGGGGGTCAGCAGGTTGTGGTCGGCTCTCAGAGGAACGCAGCGACGCTTCATACAAGCTCTGTCCTCAAACTGCTGCTGTCGCGGCAACCAGGCTGACACAAAGAGGCTGAACACACACACACACACACACACACACACACACAGGGTGGGGGAGGGGAGAGGGTGACATCAGCATGTCTGATTGGTCTGTCTGACAGCGGAAGGAGGATTAAACTGAGCAGCTCGTCAGGACTAATTAACCTGACGAGACCACAGACTGTTTACATCAGCACACACTCACACTGTGTGTGTTACCGTGTGTGTGTGTGTTTGTGTATGTGTATGTGTGTTTTATGTGTGGTTGACTGTGACTGTTTTTTGTTCTGAATCCCTGAATAGAGAAAAATAAAACCTGAAGGAAAAACAAGATGGCCGACAGTGCATCACATTCTTGTTTCTCATTTGCTGTGTCTCAATTCAGGGTCTGCATCCTTCGAACAACCCGGCATTTGTGGTCTTCAAAGGCGAGTCTTTCAGAGAGACTTTCAAAGGTCATGTCAGCTGTTGTTAAATGGGACGGTCTATCCTTAGGAACATTTCTGCCACACAGGCCCATGAAAGTTTGACCTAGATCTATTTTTGATTTTCTTTTTAATCCTGCTGATTCTGGTGGAAGAGGTGAAGTGGCGCCACTGACCGCAGCAGGTTTACCTCCAGTTGAGAGAGGACCGTGGAGAGTTAAACCTTTTATTGAACCCACAGTAATGTTATAATTATTATCATTACTATCATCATTAGTTAGCTAACAGTTTGAGGTCTGTTGCGTAAGCCAGTTTATTGTGACGTAGGAGCTGCACTTGCGCACTTGTTAGCAGAGGGTGCTGCTGACTGTTGGTTGTTGTTGTTAACTACAGGTGAAAAATAAAGCACATGGCTGCTGCCAAGAGTATGCTCTTCTCTCTCGCCTGGTTAGCTACTTAAGGTTAAGTTAACCACTTCACAGGGTCATTTGTCATGATTGGGGATTCTGTGTCTTCTTGTTGTGTCTCATGTTTTGATTCTTTGCCCTCGTGCCTGTGCTGCATGCATCACATCTGCTGCACTCTGTCCCCACCAGCGCAGGGTTAGGATCGGAGGTTTAAGCAAGCTTGCTCCCGGGGCAGTGCAAGAGGTCATCACCTGTGCGCCTGCAGCACTTGTGGTGTTTTCTGCTGCGTCTTTGCACAGCCAAGTGTGGCAGTTGCAGTGCAAGAGAAGTATATCATCACCTGTGCGTCCGCAGAAGATATGATACAGTGCTGCACGGTCACGGCTGATTGTGTGTGTGTGTGTGTGTGTGTGTGTGTGTTTTCACGATGTATAATTGATTGAGAATGAATCAGGGCTGGACTGAGTTTATGTGTAGGCATTCAGATCCATGTTGGGGTCAGGCAGGAAGGTCAGAGTGAGGATAAGACATGACATCAGGGTTAGGTGAGGAGAAAGAGCTGGGCACCACCATGTGGTCGCCCAGAGTGCACGGTCCTTCACAGGGCTGACCAGCCCCAATCCCCATCGTCATCCACCTGTGTTTGTGTTAGTTTGCGGTGTATTTAGATAATAATTTATATAATTTCTAGTTGGGTTTATATATCTTAAATTAAAGTTTATATCAAGTATTATTTTTACCGCTTAAATCAAATCAAATCAAATCAATTGTATTTATATAGCCCAAAATCACAATCACATTGCCTCAGTGGGCTTTACAATCTGTACAGTGAACAACATCCTCTGTCCTTAGACCCTCGATTCGAGTGAGGAAAAACTTCACATGTTGATGGAAAAAAAACCTTTAACAGGGTAAAAAAAACAATGGAAGAAACCTCAGGAAGAGCCACAGAGGAGGATCCCTCTTCCAGGACGGACACACATGCAATAGATGTTGTGTGTACAGAAAAGAGCAACAATTCACAGTTTACAGGTACATCGACAGAAGATCTGATACAAGTTATGCAATGTTAGTGGAACCAGGAGACGACCGAGCAGGACGAGGCATCACCAAGTGGAGCCCGAGCCAGACGACCTCCTGTCCACCATGTTGACCTGGAAGAGGGCAGGCCACACAAGATAATTAGTATAGACAGAGAGAGGCATCAAGATTTACAGAAATAAAGATATGAGGAGATCAGAGCAGAGGAGAGAAATGATCCAGCAGAGCCCGGGGTGTGACGATCCAGATCAGTCAGTATTTCAAGGCAGCAGGAGCCTGGAAATGGTGGATGGTCCCAGGGGCCCGTGGTCCATCAGAAGGGAGCCTGAAAGAAAGAGGGGAGGAGGAGGAAGAGAAGTAGGAGAGAGAAGAGGAGGGGAGGAGAAAGCTATAGAGAGTGACACAGCTTGCAGCTTGTGGGAACAGAAAACAAAAACAAAGGTTAGAGAAATGAAATATTGATCAGAATAAACAGATTGTTTTCTCGTCGGCAGCACAGTGTAACTCTAGTAGTATAGGAACTCATTGAGACTGACACCGACCCACTGAAGAAGCTTACAGTTGATATCAGGGCTAATTAAAGGCTAAATCGAAGAAGTGAGTTTTGAGTTTAGATTTAAAGGCGTCAACAGAGCCAGCTGGTCTGAGGTCAGCTGGGAGGTTATTCCAGAGGAAAGGAGCCCGATAGGAAAAAGCCCTGCAGCCAGCTGACTTCTTTTTGATCCTGGGAACCATCAGGAGCCCTGAATTTTGAGAGCGTAGTGCCCGAGTTGGAATATATGGTTTAATGAGATCTGACATGTACAACGGGGCCGTGTACAGTTTTGTATGTCATCAGCAGCACCTTAAAGTCTGATCTTAGATGCACTGGGAGCCAGTGCAGAGATGCTAAGATTGGTGTAATATGATCAAATTTTCTTGTACGTGTTAAGACTCTGGCTTATGTTTTTTTGTTGTTTTTATTTTACCATTTTTTTGGTCTTTTCTATTTTTTATGGTTTGGCGTTACGTTGTTTTCATAATTCCCTCCCATGTTTGTTTTTTGGTTAACCTTTTGTTTTTCTATGTTTCCTGCAGGTGGCGCGCGCGACGTTTCGTCCGACTAGGACTTATTCAGGGTTTGGCCATCCTACAGGTGAGTCCCATCAATGCTGGGGAGATGTTGCTCCTCCAAAGTTTTCTGCCAAACTGAATTCCTCTTGCTCTCTGTCTCCCTTTTATACTCTACCATAATTTAGGCTCTCCAATTACTGTAGTTACATATGCTATGAATTTACTTGTGTTTTGTGTTTAAACTTGTTTGTTTTTAACTTATTTGATTTTAGCTTATTTATATGACTTACTTGTATTTTAACTAGTTTGTTTTTACCTTATTTATTGTGTAACATATTCGTTTTTAAACCAATTTGTTTTGTATGAATTTATTGTGTCTTCCTTGTATTAATTCTGTAACGTGTTTGTTTTTAACTTGTTTTTAATCAAATAAAATATATCCCCCATGAATTTGTCTATCAATTGTATTTATTATAAAGAATTTATTTACCCTATTATCCTTTTTCCTTTACCTTTTTCATTTCCTTTCCCATTACCTGTCTTCCATCCTTTATCCTTAACCGGTCCCTAAACGTCCGTACCACGTGTATCTTACTTAGCCTTTATTTGTTTTGTTTAGTGGCTATACACGGTATCTAATTACGACCTCTCGAGTCAATTTACGGGCTAGGGTTAGGTGTGTGAGAAATTGTTGTTTTGTTCCCACTGTGTGGTTCTGTGGCACTGGCAACAGGGATGTCTCCGCATTATTTTACCCACCCACACTCCCCGGTGTAAGCTGGACTGCTAGAGTCTATGTATAAAGGCAGCTGTACGCTTGAGTATGTACTATACCGACATTTGGGATGTAAATTAGACATTGTCTCGCCACAATCATTCTACTTTGATTTGTTTTTGTTTTCTTTTGGCTTTAGGACCTGCAAACCAGGCTGTGAGGCCTTTGGAGGGCAGGATGAAAGATCAAAGCCTCAGTAGTAGTGGAGGAGCACCTCTGCTGGTTGAGTTTCGTAGGTATCCTCTGACTGCCGCCCCGGTGGTCAGGACAGGTGAGTAAATTTGTCAATTTTTGTTTCTACTTGTTTTTCTTTTTGTATATGTTGTGGCGAGACAGTGTACAGTAAAACAGGTAAGTTCATATACATAGACTGTTGTCAAGAGAAGATTTTATTGCAGTTCAATATAGGCAAAATGATCATCACAAACAGACTTCTGTCTTTCAGGCTCTTTTTAGAGGCCCGAAGGCACCTAGGTTATCCGCCTCTCTATGCTGCAACCTCTCTCGTCGTTCGTTCTGGTCCCCCATCCATGGCACACCCGTCTGTTCACCTGTGAAATGGAGCTTTCTAAAGATGGGTGAAGTTTAGTGCATCTGGGGTGGCAGTTGGTCAGTTCATGGCCTTTGACGGACCTGTGGTTGGTCGGGTGAAATGTTAGCGTAGCTTTTGAAGCTCGCTTTTTTGGCCTCACCCTCCGTTGAATGGGCAAAATGATCATCACAAGCAAACTTCTATGTGTCAGGCTCTTTTAGAGGCCTGAAAATCCCTAAGTTCTATGTTTTTCTATGTGGCAACATCTCCTGTTGTCCTTCCTTTTCCCCCATCCATGGCACACCGGTCTGAACACCTGTGAAGTGGAGCTTTCTGGAAATGGGTTACTGTTAGTGCTCCTTGGGTGCCAGTGGGTGGATTCCTGGTGCTTTTTGGGTCTGTGGTTAATAGGAAGGAATGTTAATTTAGTCTGGTGTGTTGGCTTTTTTTGCCTCGCCTCTGCCTCCCGCAGCTCACCGTGGGTGTGCGAGATGACCGGGGAGGTTTGGTGTCTGGGCTCAACAGAAATGCTTTTAGTGGTGGGGTCAGAGGAGGTGTTGTTTACCAAGAGGTTAGCATTGCTGTGCTTATTAGACCTCTGTCTCATCATTTTATCCCCAGCCACCTGCTGTAGTGTCTGTGAGCCCAGTGTTTGTCCCGGTTGGGGTTTCAAGTCATTCCCCGGATCAGTCGCACACCCTGCGGAGGCAAGACGGATGTTAAAGGCTGTAGAGGTAGGCTGGCCACAATCTGAGGTGGACATATCAGGTAGATTTGGTTGTTGTATCGAGTTTGGCTGGAAGAATGCCCTCTCTAGTAGTGATGGTGAAAGTTGCGGCGGACTAAAAGTCTGTTTACTGACTGTCCGTTTTAGATTCTGTCTGTCGAGGGGAAAAGGGGGAGAAAAAGAGGGATAACCGGGTTGAGGAGAACCGGCATCTAGCGGGGAGAGGTGAGATTCAGCCCGGGAAGCAGGCGGAGCCGTATGTTGAGCTGCAATTGCAGTTGAGGGGTCCTGTCTGTCTGCTAGGGGCACTCTCAGAGGGATATCGCCCACCAGGGACACCGAGGGTGTCATGACTGTAAATCTGTCTGTTGTGTTCTTGTCTGGTTTTGTCTTGTGGCTTCTTGTATTTGATTTCCATGTCTTTGTATCTTGTCTTGTGTCTTGTTTTTCCATGCCCTCATGTGTCCTTTAAGTTCTCCTGTGTCTTTTCCTATGTTCCCTCTGGCTCCCTCTGTCTATTGTTTTGTTCCCCTCATGTCCTCGTGTGCTCCTCCCCTTCGTTACCTCACCTGTTGGTCCACCTCACCTGTTCCTCGTCTCGTCATCAGTGTCTGTGTACTTAGTCTGTGTGTTTCCCTTCACTCCCTGTCTGGTCATTGTTCTTGTCAGCGTCCGTCCGTCCATGCTCCATGCTCCATGCTCCAGTTCCTGTGCCTCTGTCTGTTCCTTGTTTCCCCACGGTATGTGTTTTTGGAGTTTTGCATTGTGCATCTTTGATTTGAACTTTGCCTTTTTCTTTGTACTTTGTCTTGTTTTTGGTTGATACTTTGCCTCCTGCCCCGTTTTGTCTGCTCCTGTTTTTGTATTCAGCTTTTGTTAAAATAAAGCTCGCCTTTTGTTTCCCCACGCCTTGCCTCTCGTGCGTTACTGCGTTTGGGTCCACCTTCCCCTTTCCAAAGTCTTCCCTTTAACCCCCCCACCTGACAGAGGGGGTGGTAGGTTCAGAGTCGGATTGGTGATATTTTTCAGAGCCGCACTGGAGTAAGGCTTGGGCCTCCCCCACAGCAGTGTGATGCAGCCTGCCTTTAAAGCGCTTTTTTGCCCAGTTCACTGCTATGGGGAAGGCCACACTATCATAGGCTAGGCTAGATAAAGGCATGGTAATGTCAAGATAGTGTCCCTCTAAGATTTTAAGGTTGTTAGCCATCCAGGTATGTGTGTTGGCAGCTACGGCCTGTCTGACTGCATCTGTGGGTGATGAGGGTTTAATAAATGCAGCAAGTTTAGCAGCCTGTTTAGCCATGCCTTTAGGTGGTGTGTGGCTAGCTATGGCTGCATCGATGATATTGTTGTGGTGGATTGCCTGAATTAGCTTAAAGTAGCTCTTTGCTAACTGTCTCGTTTGCTCACTGGGGGGGGTGGTGAAGGAGGAAAGGTTTGTGGTGAGTGTCTGCACTGGCTTCAGCCCCCGCTGCGGGGCTGAACTGGGCCGCCTTGGACCTGCAATTTAAATACACAGACATTAGTAAGGCCTACCTGTGGCCGAAGCCTGAGGGCTCTGCAGGCCGCAATCCTAGGCCGCAGCTGGTGTTGCTGTGGTCTGCCGTGTGGATCCTGCACCTGGATAGGTGGAGATGGCGTGCTTCTGGTGTGCAGGTTAGTGGTTGCTGTGGTCTACACTTCAAAAGTTAAAGAACACTAGTCCATCTTTTCACTGTTAGTGATATCCAAACAAAAAATCTTCTTCAGGCTCCAGTGGTGGTGGCTAGCAGGCCCTGGGTGGTCGGTTCCTCACAATGACATACTACAGTTAAAATTTGTAATCTTTATTGTTTAAAAATAGGTTTAAAAACAGTCCACTGCAGCCAGTTTAGGTTTGCAGGGAAGAGTAAAAACCAAATTAGCTAAAAACAGGCTGCCAGGTTGGGTTAGGTTTAGAAAAGATAAATAGTTTTTAAGGAGGGGGAGTCAAAAGACTCTCACACTTGCACGGGCACATGGGGTTTTCCTTTTTTCTCTTTTTTTCAAATTCAGACAACAAAATCAGTGAGGAAAACATTTTTACACATATTTATTCGGGCTGTAGAGTGCCAGAATACCATCGTTGGTAGTCTGGCACTCCCCCCTTCACCACCAGTTCACAAATAGTCTGTAGTGTTCTACGTACGTAGCCCAGAATACCATTGCTGGTAGACTGGGCTCTTCTGCTTCCACCATCTACGACATCATGTCTCCGGTCTGCCTGCTCAAGTTTACAGGATCTCATTGAGGCCCATCGGTACCCCAGTTTGTAATTTTTCGATCCAGAGCCTCTCGGCTCGTATTCTCTGTGCCGCAGACCAGTACGGTTGGCTCTCCAGACCCGCAATTCTAAGATTATCCACCCCATGTGTTCGGAAATGGTCATAAAGCACTGACACTTTAGTTGTTGTGTTAATATGGTAGAGGTGTTGTTTCAGTCGGTCCAATAACTTATTTTGTGTTTGTCCGACATACAGTTTCTCACATATTATACACTCAATCAAATAAATCACATTTGTAGACTCTAGCTGCACCCTGTGCCAAACCGGGGCCCCTGATGATGTGTGTTTATTTGAAGCAAATGTAATTGCTCTAAAATGCTTGTTGCTATGCTGTGGTGTGTTCGATTGGAGGGAGGCGTGGACTAATAGGTCCTTTAAGTTTTTATTTCTTTTAAAAGCGGAGATGATTTTAAAATCCGAAAGTGATTCTGTGACACCCTGTAGTCGGAAAAAAGTTCTTTTGACACAAGAGTTTAGATGGATTGAGGATGAGGAGAAATGGGTTACCAGAGGAACCAGGTTTTTATTCGGTTCTACTCTGGCAACCCATTCTCCCCCCTCAAAAGGGTTAGGGTTAGGGTTAGGGTAGGGTTAGGGTTAGGTATTGATGAAAAAAGTGTATTAGGACTCCTAGGAGTCCAATACGGCATTGGCACAGGTTTCTTTTTCTATATTCTTATTGATAACCTGAAATTTTGAGGTCACTTATCACTTTTCTTAAAGAAGATAAAAACCAGAAAAGAGGAAGGGACACATAATGCTCAAAAGGGCACTTTACGGGTAAATAAGGACTAAATGAAGCCTGTATCAGAAGTGAATCAATTTAATTAAGAAAAAAACCATGATATTAATAGGTTAAGTTTTTAGATATAAGTACACTAGGGTTATGTTTAGGGCCTGTGGTCTAGTATTGGTTATGTTTAGAATCTTTCATGGGCGAGGTTGTAACCATGATATTATTAGGGTTAGGGTTAGGGTTAGGTGAAGTGGTAAAGTACTCAGAGCCTCCCCCTATGTTGACCAACGACAACATAGTTTGGAATAGAGAGACAACGGCATGGCACAGGCCGACGCATGTTAGTCCCCATCCCATTTCCCACTTGCTTGCATGAACCATGTGACAGAGGAGAGGAGAACAGATAGAGGAAGTTCGGGAGGTGGAGTGAGAACGTTTAAAACGACCCTCCAAGCACAGTGGGTGGTTAAGTCCACAAGCACACCAGAGTCTCCAGTGGCTGTACATCACCGTGTAGTGATTAAAACTACGTAAAAATCCTGTCTAAGGCGTGTTAGGCGTGAGACCAGAAAAAGGAAGGAGGGGTTGGGGTTAGGCATGCAGAAGGGGAGAGGTTGGGGTTAGGGTAATCGACTGGTGTGGGCATATTTTAATATGTTCCGTACTCCAAGTGTATTAACTGTTAGGCATTAAAATATATGAAAATATCCGCAGAAAATTGGAACGTGTCAGTGAATAGGGACTTTCTCGGAGTAGTTAGCATAAGAGGAAAACGCCCAGGTGGAAAAAGTGTGAACAATGCAGGAGGCCATGACCCGACATCCCAAATAAGGAGCAGGACTGATCCCCAACATCATTATAAACTCTGCCATGCGTTTGTCTGAATTTAAGAGAACGTGGGCCAGTGTGTCGGCCCGCGAATCCCCAATAGCGAAAATCCGGGAAGGAATTTCGAGCGATGCTCTCCAAGGCGTGTACCCACTATTGGATTATTACAAGCAGTTTTGAATTGTTGTGAATTGCAAGTAAAATATTTGTAGCAACCGTATCTTAAGTGAGTTAGGACAATGCAAGAGGTGTCATCATTTCCCGGTCCGCCCAAATGGAATACTCTGAGCAGTGCAGGAAACTACTGTAATTCCCTCGCCCAAGCTAGCATGAGACCTCCAGGCACTCCTGTTATACCTGAATCCCTCCCATCAGTTAAGACACCGGGAGCACACACAGCCGTAACGGGGGATCTGGCTGCATGCGTCCGATGTGCAGAGCCCCAGGAGAGAATGTGGTGGGTGCAAGGAAGAAGTCCATGATAACGGAAGGCAGGAGGAATAGCTCCACTACACTGTGACAGACATTTCCATTTTATCTGAATTTAAGGGAACGTGGGCCTGTATGTCGGCCCGCGATGCCCCAACAGCGAAAAACCCCTTGGGGGAGTTTCGATTGATGACGTGCAAAGCCTGTATTCACAGGGACACATCTTCAGTTGTGCGCCTCGAGGTCTCAGGGCGTTTCGACCGCTTACCACAAGACACCCTCACCCGAGGTTGGTCCCGCCGCAGTTGCGCCAGCTGCGGGGTGTGTCCCATTTAATGCTACACTACACTAGCCACTTGAGTTTTTTAAAAGTCTGAAGTTTTTTAGACGAGTTTTGAGGTTTTTCTCCTGAAAACACGAACACAGGTTCATGTGAAGTAAAGTTTTTTTTGAAGAGGTTTTTTTTGGGTTGTCAATAGACTTTGAAGTGGTTGAGCAAATGCCAAAACTGATGTAAATACAAGCCTATGGTGTGTTGCGTCCAAACCCAGTTGCTAAACCAGACTGAGGGACGGAAAAAAACCTACGTCCCGGTGCATCCACGGCTCAGTCTCTAAGTCAGACTGAGGGACGTTAAATTTAGAGGAGAGTGGTAATTTGAAGGACGCCCAATTGAGTTTTTAACAAAACGGACTTTCAGAGATTGAGACGTATGTGGTGCAAAATGGACTGGTGTGTGGGTGAGGCTAAGCCTCATAGAAAACTTGGCAACGTTTAAGGTTCTGACGCCAGAACCACCACTCCCGCAGTGCTGCCCTGAAGTCGGGACACGGGGGGCCGCATACTTACCCCCTGACCAACTAAGACCACGTCGTTATCACCGCAAGGTATCAGTGGTCCAGCCGGCCAGGGCCAGAGAATTCGGTCGCATCTCCCATATTGTCCGACCTCTCAAGAAACCAGTACTAACCCGGCAAGGCGATGCCAAGTTTTCCAGGTTACCAGAGAGGACCGAGGGACCGAGGTCGACAGAGACTGGCTCTGTCTCCTTGATCCCCTGGTAGACTCAGGGTCAGGAAAGGCCAACTCTCTGGTGCCCCATACACCGCACGACACCAGAGAGTGGTAAAGCAACAGAGAAACAACATAACAATGAATTTTGTATTTTTGAATTGATAAAACCTGTACTCACCAGAAATATAGTCTTCACTCCAAGTCTTCTAATTTTAGTGTGGCTAATCTGGCTGTAGTCATGAATGTTGCCCTTCCCCTTTATGAGGGTACCCAGTATTCCTTCACCTCTTTACAATGGCAGCCCCTCCTACTTTTTAACCTAACTATTTTTAAGTTAGCATTTCACTTTAAATTGTAAGTTAATAAGTTTAGTAAGTTTGTTGTAGTCATTTGGTTTGGTTTTTAGATTTGTAACAGTACTAATTTAGTTTAGAAACGTATCCTTCTGAGAGCCAGAAGGGTGAAATGCATGCTGGGTAAATTTCTGTGGGTGGAGCTCAGGTGGCTGGGTGGGTGAAAGGGATTCTGGGTAATAAGGATTCAATCTGTAGAATGAGAAGTCTACCTGTTTAGTGTTGAGGTTCTAATAGACTTGGAGTGTTATGTTATTTAAAGTCAGGGTGAAGTACAGTTTAAAAATTTAGAAGTTTGTAAAAGTAAGGTTAAATGTGACTTAAACCATGAGTGAAGTAGGGGTTCAGGGCAAGGACACGTTGGAGATTTCTCCCAGGTAAGCCCCTCCCCCGGATCCCTTCCAGGTGATCAGGTGACCTTTTGTTTACAAAAGGCTGCCAACAAGCTCCTCTAGCCTCCAGTATCCTGCAATGGTTATTTGGAGGCACAACTGTGAAAAATAATTACTTTTAATAACCTAGGTTTCTCTTACTTTTTGTTTTACAAGAATTTGAGAGTGGGGCTTAGAGTACGTGAGGGTTGGGTTTTAGGCATTTAAGAAGGGAGATGGTTAAGGTTAGGGTAAGAGAAGTGGGTAGGGTTAGATGTTAAGAAAGGAGAAGATTAGGTTAGGGAAACTGATTGGGTTTAGGTAAGAGGAAAGGGAGAAGGTTGGGGTCAGGATAAGAGAAAGGGGTGGGGATGATGTGAAAAAAATGAGCAGGCAGGAGTGTAGGTGAGTGAGAAACAAGGAAAAAATAAGAAGTGATAAAAAATATATAAGAAAATAAAAAATGTTGTAAAAAAGAAAATGGTAAGGATCAGTTCAGCTTCATTTCCTGTCCCATTTTCAAGCATCAGCCTCCGGTATCGTAAGGATTTAAAATAGAAGGGTGCTGTAAATGGAAAATGTGTTTTATGTACATAGGGTTTCCTAGAAATAGAAAAAAAATTGTTTTTGTTCCATGCAACCTCATCCATTATCGTATGGATTCAAGTGGAGGAGTGCTTTAAGTGAAAGTAAGAGTACATGGAGAAAAAAAACGAGTAAAATTACCCAAAAAGATGGTAAGTGAAACCGTGTTATTGTACAAAGAATTGTTAAATATTAGAAAAAATAAGTAAAGAAAAAAAATAAATGATGGTTTTGAAACATAAGAAACCAAAAAGTATTTTAATAAAAAAAGTCATAAAAATAGGAAAATGGGAAGGATCAGTTCAGCTTCATTTCCATTCCCCTTTTCCTGCATCACCCTCCTATATCGTAGGGATTTAAGTGGAGGGGTGCGTTAAGTGGAGAAAAAGTATGTACAAAGTCAAATTGGGAAGGGAAAAAGTTAGTAGTTTGTAAGTAAAAGTAAATATGAAGACGTATAAGAAATAACAATGAGTCGGATTATTGCTTGTAGCCTATCCAGACACATGTAGGAACATCGCTTCTAGTGCCGTAGTGTGTTAAGAGAAAGCGTGTGTGTAAGAAAAAGAAATATCAAAAAATAAAATATCAAAAAATATCAAAAAATATCCAAAAATAAATATCAAAAAAGAAGTGGTAGAAATAATAAAAAGATGAAAGGAAAAGTGTTTAGGAAGTTATTAACCCAGAAAAAATGGGTAAATATAAATATTTCTCTCTTGTTCAAAAGTTAGTGTTGTTGAGGTTAGGGTTGAAGGTTAGTTGTTAGAGTGTAAGAGAATGTGTTTGGTGTTTTAGTAAAGGTTAACGAGGTTAAGGTTAGGAAGGAGGTAGTGCAGAGTGACTATATATAGTCTGTTGTGTCAAACATAGTAGTTGGGGTTAGTCAGAGGTCATGGTCGGCTTCTGCATGGTTTTCTGTCATTAAGACCACGCGGATAAAAAGTGTTCAGTCTTCGAATCCAAATGGCTTCGCGTTTTCTGCGTTCATCCACTGTCCAGTGGGGGTTGTGTTCTAGCGGCAGCATGATAAGGTTATGTAAACCGTGTCGTTGGAAGTGTTCCACTAGGTGGGAAGAAGAACCTGAGCGCGTTCTGATGACGTATTTATGTTGTGTTAAGCGGTCGTTGAGTGAATTGCGTGTTTCGCCTACATACAGCTTGCTGCAGTGGCAGCATTTCAGAAGATATAGGCAGTTGTTTTGCGTCCGCGATATGTGCTTGGGTAAAGGATAAGCTGCCGTGTTGGAAGTGTTCCTGACAGCCGTGGGAGCGTAGGCCTTCCGCAAAGTTGTCTTCACCGGAGGCAGCTTCGCTCTCACCAAGAGCTGCAGTAAGTTAGGGCTCCGCCGATATGCCGAGATGGGTTTAAAGCATCTGCCCAGACGGGTTGCCAAAAGAGTGGTATTAAATCTGTCTCGAAGGGCGCGAACTGCTCGTTTAGCGAAAGAGGAATATGTCACTACAAGTGGAATGAATTGTCGATTGTCCCTTTCTGGTTGGCAGCTTGAAGAATGCAGGGATTTCTGAGATTTGCGCAAGAACGAACGCGAATAACCCCGTTTTCGCAGAGCCGTAAAAAGTTCCTTCTTCGCAGCCTCTCGGTCTAGGGGCCGAGTACAAATGCGAGAGAAACGTAACAGCTGCGATTTGAGTATGCCAGTGAAAACATGTCGAGGGTGGAAGCTGTTGCGGTGTAAGAGAGCGTGTGTGTCGGTCGGTTTTATGAAAAGTTTGACGTCAAGAGTGCCTGTACTGGCAAAATCACTACTCTTAAAGGTGGTAGTGTCCAAAAAGTTGACCTGAGTGGCATGGATTTCAGGCTCAACTGTAATGGACGTGTGATGTGCATTTAGAGTTTGTACGAATGTGTCAAAATCTGCCCTGGAGTGAGTCCAGACTCCCCAGATGTCATCCAAGTATCGCAAGTAGATCAGAGGCAAGAGCTGACATTTTTGAAAGACACTGTCTTCCCAGTCAGCCATATAGATGTTGGCATAGGCAGGAGCAAATCTTTTGCCCATTGCGGTGCCTTTGATCTGGAGATAAAACTGATCTTGAAAAACAAAATCATTTCGTCTCAAATTGATGTCGAGGAGGCGTAAAAGGATGTCATCAGGGCGCGAAGGATCAGGGTAACGTGTGAAGATGTTTCTGACGGCTTGTATACCAAGAGGGATCTCTATGTTAGTATACAAGCTGTTCACATCCATGGTGAAAAGGAAACAAGGATCACGTAGTTTTAGGGATGCTACTTGTGACAAGAAATGTTGTGTGTCTTTTACGTAGCTTTTGTGGCGCACAGAGAGAGGGGTAAGGAAGTGGTCCAGATATTCAGCCACGCCATAGCTTTCACTGCCACAGTCAGAGACTATGGGGCGGCCTGGGGGTACGCGGTGTGGCACGGTCCATTTTTCCTGAGGTTTATGTATCTTTGGTAAGAGATAAAAATATCGCGGACGAGGGGGGGATTGGCCTACAAGATATGTAAGTTGCTTTTTGTTAATGGCTTTCGATTGCAGTAGGGAACGCAGTTCCTCCGCAATGATTTCAGCGGTGTCTGTATACATTGGTTTAGCCAAGGGGATGTAATATTCCGTGTCTTCAAGCTGGCGGAGTGCTTCCAAAACATAATCAGCCCGGTCCATTAGCACTACAGCGCTGCCTTTATCAGCGGGCTTTATTACTAAGCCTCTTGTACTGATAAGGTCACTCAGTGCTAGTTCTTCCGCAGGCGGCAAGTTTGGAGCATCCGATGTATACGATAGTGAGGAAATATTGTTGCAATCGTCCTGCAGAAGTTGCAGTAAGGGTAGGGGTAAGCGCGAGGAGCATGGTTCCCATTCTGAAGGAGGTAAAAAGGTTTTATTGCGGCGGAAGGGTGTGGGACCGAAGTAGGAGGCTAGTTTTAAGCGGCGATGATAGAAACGTAAATCCGATGCCAGGTCCTGGCGTGCCGTTTGTTGAGCTGATTTTGTCGGGACAAACGATAGTCCCCTGCTAAGGAGGGAATGTTGGCTGTTGGTTAACGTGAAATGCCGCGAGAGATTAATGACTGATTTATTCGGAGTGGTCTCGGGCGGGGGATGTGGACCCGGAGTTATTCTAAAAAATCTCTCCAATGTTTCCACATCTGACGTGCCGTTTCCGTTGTCCAATGGACATTATCATTAGTGGTCCGAAATTGAGCCGTTGCTAAGCGCGGAATGAAGGAGTTATACGATTTGATCAGGTCGTTGAGTTGTGTTACGTGTTGCTGAATGTGTGGTGGGAGAAAATGGCTACAGTTCAGCAGTGGCATGTAGATTATCGCGTTAGGGAAGGCAGTTTTAGCCGCATTGTAAAGGGAACCCAAGGATTTTGTCAACAGTGAAGGATTTGCCGAGTCTTTGTCATTAATGCCGAATGACAAAATAGCAGTCGTGACCATGGGGCAAGGTTTAGTTTTGTGGCGTAGAATATTAGCCGCATGAGCTATTTTAGCCCCAGGGAAACTGTCAACCTGTACACGGACGTCCGGTATTGCTGGTAAGCGAGCCAGGTTGGAATCCCCCATGATAATCAGTGGGCGACGGGGTGAAAGGGACCAATTTTTATATTTGTCCCCGTGGTGTGGGTGCGTGGCAAACAAGGGGACTTGGCGCAATGATCCCGATGGCTTTAGGGGTGTTGTGGCGGCGATGTCCGTAGGAGGCTGGCCAGCTGCAGGCAGAGGCGAGGAAACTTCCATCGGGGAATTATCAAGGAGTGAGCGCAGGTAGCCGTCATCGAGAGAGTCAATGTCAAAACGACCTTTTTTCGCTTCGGGTGTAAGAGGGGGCGGTGACAAAGCTAGGGGCCTTACAAATGAGCGTGTCTCGTTATCCGAGTTTGAGTGGATAATACTGATAACCGGTGACAAAGGTGGAGGAGGGCGGTCAGCGGCACTGGCAGGGGGTTCCATCGGAGGTGGTGGGGGAAGGATGGCTGGTGTTGTAGCCAGGTCAGGACAGGTGGATCCCTGTAGTTGTGGTTCGAAAGCTTCCCCAGATGGCCTAGGTAGGTGGGAGGCATCAGGTGTGGCCGGCTGTGGCGGCGGCGGCGCAGTACCCGGCAAGGGGAAAGAAGGTGACATGATGCATGTCAGCATGGTACGGGTAGCGTCAATGGAGGTTTCCCTAATAGCAGGGGTTTTTTTACGGGCCTGACGGATAGCCACTAACAGGGCTCGGTTCCATGCTGGTACCAAAAGAGGGGTTATGTCGGCGATAATGCTGGCACGGAGGCGGCGGTAGTGCTCCTTTAGCAAAGTTAGGGTAGAGTTTACCCAGTGTCTAGCAGTTTGTTGCGTGGCTAGAGTGGATTCCTCTGATGGTACGTAAGGGTTGGTAATGCGGATTAAATATCTTTCAGCATTTACCAAAAAGGAAGGAAGTGGGTCATCGGGAGTGTGTGGTAAACACTCCGTTTTGTGGTGAGCCAAAATGAACTGCACCAACTTGTCAACCAGTGTCATAAAGTCCTCAGCTGTATTCAGTTCTGACATGTCTATGTCGTTCAAGGGGGAAGTCAATATGCTGTATATGGGAGAGAAATAGAGAAAGAGAGTTAAAAAAAGGGTTTCAGCAAGGTGAACGCCATTGTTTATCATTACATTTACATATTACATAAATCATCTGACATGAAGTAAGAACTTTAGAAGGTATATAACTATGTAGTTATGAACATATCTGATGTATAAAGAGAGACAAATTAAGAGGAATGGTAATAGGTAAAGTCATATTTGTTTTTGAACACATCAATCATGTAATTTTGAGAGAATCCAATAGGAAGAGAAAGTTTTATTTGCCCTGCCTATTACGGTAGCCATCTAACTGTAATTCAATGTGTATAAATCATAAATAAGCATAAAGCCTCATAGTCGAGATAGACGTATTAGTAGGCCATGTAAAAGTTAGAATAATACTAACCGCACTACAGTTGCCGTGCGATATAATTATGTGAGATGTTAAAGACAATGAAAGTCCAGCAGCCTGATTACAGAATCCACCAGACTGTGACCTCTAAGTATACGCTGTATACATGGAGTTATCATGTTCTGGATAGAGTTACCACCAGCCCATGTAGAGGTCAGACTACTCCTGGTCGCACTACAGTTGCCATGCGAGCAGGATATTAAGGTTACAAAGAGGATGAAATGGCCGTGCAGCAAGATAGTAGGGATAATGAGAGGAGCTGGTCCGAGGCACGGGCAAGGGTTAGGTGAAGTGGTAAAGTACTCAGAGCCTCCCCCTATGTTGACCAACGACAACATAGTTTGGAATAGAGAGACAACGGCATGGCACAGGCCGACGCATGTTAGTCCCCATCCCATTTCCCACTTGCTTGCATGAACCATGTGACAGAGGAGAGGAGAACAGATAGAGGAAGTTCGGGAGGTGGAGTGAGAACGTTTAAAACGACCCTCCAAGCACAGTGGGTGGTTAAGTCCACAAGCACACCAGAGTCTCCAGTGGCTGTACATCACCGTGTAGTGATTAAAACTACGTAAAAATCCTGTCTAAGGCGTGTTAGGCGTGAGACCAGAAAAAGGAAGGAGGGGTTGGGGTTAGGCATGCAGAAGGGGAGAGGTTGGGGTTAGGGTAATCGACTGGTGTGGGCATATTTTAATATGTTCCGTACTCCAAGTGTATTAACTGTTAGGCATTAAAATATATGAAAATATCCGCAGAAAATTGGAACGTGTCAGTGAATAGGGACTTTCTCGGAGTAGTTAGCATAAGAGGAAAACGCCCAGGTGGAAAAAGTGTGAACAATGCAGGAGGCCATGACCCGACATCCCAAATAAGGAGCAGGACTGATCCCCAACATCATTATAAACTCTGCCATGCGTTTGTCTGAATTTAAGAGAACGTGGGCCAGTGTGTCGGCCCGCGAATCCCCAATAGCGAAAATCCGGGAAGGAATTTCGAGCGATGCTCTCCAAGGCGTGTACCCACTATTGGATTATTACAAGCAGTTTTTGAATTGTTGTGAATTGCAAGTAAAATATTTGTAGCAACCGTATCTTAAGTGAGTTAGGACAATGCAAGAGGTGTCATCATTTCCCGGTCCGCCCAAATGGAATACTCTGAGCAGTGCAGGAAACTACTGTAATTCCCTCGCCCAAGCTAGCATGAGACCTCCAGGCACTCCTGTTATACCTGAATCCCTCCCATCAGTTAAGACACCGGGAGCACACACAGCCGTAACGGGGGATCTGGCTGCATGCGTCCGATGTGCAGAGCCCCAGGAGAGAATGTGGTGGGTGCAAGGAAGAAGTCCATGATAACGGAAGGCAGGAGGAATAGCTCCACTACACTGTGACAGACATTTCCATTTTTATCTGAATTTAAGGGAACGTGGGCCTGTATGTCGGCCCGCGATGCCCCAACAGCGAAAAACCCCTTGGGGGAGTTTCGATTGATGACGTGCAAAGCCTGTATTCACAGGGACACATCTTCAGTTGTGCGCCTCGAGGTCTCAGGGCGTTTCGACCGCTTACCACAAGACACCCTCACCCGAGGTTGGTCCCGCCGCAGTTGCGCCAGCTGCGGGGTGTGTCCCATTTAATGCTACACTACACTAGCCACTTGAGTTTTTTAAAAGTCTGAAGTTTTTTAGACGAGTTTTGAGGTTTTTCTCCTGAAAACACGAACACAGGTTCATGTGAAGTAAAGTTTTTTTTGAAGAGGTTTTTTTTGGGTTGTCAATAGACTTTGAAGTGGTTGAGCAAATGCCAAAACTGATGTAAATACAAGCCTATGGTGTGTTGCGTCCAAACCCAGTTGCTAAACCAGACTGAGGGACGGAAAAAACCTACGTCCCGGTGCATCCACGGCTCAGTCTCTAAGTCAGACTGAGGGACGTTAAATTTAGAGGAGAGTGGTAATTTGAAGGACGCCCAATTGAGTTTTTAACAAAACGGACTTTCAGAGATTGAGACGTATGTGGTGCAAAATGGACTGGTGTGTGGGTGAGGCTAAGCCTCATAGAAAACTTGGCAACGTTTAAGGTTCTGACGCCAGAACCACCACTCCCGCAGTGCTGCCCTGAAGTCGGGACACGGGGGGCCGCATACTTACCCCCTGACCAACTAAGACCACGTCGTTATCACCGCAAGGTATCAGTGGTCCAGCCGGCCAGGGCCAGAGAATTCGGTCGCATCTCCCATATTGTCCGACCTCTCAAGAAACCAGTACTAACCCGGCAAGGCGATGCCAAGTTTTCCAGGTTACCAGAGAGGACCGAGGGACCGAGGTCGACAGAGACTGGCTCTGTCTCCTTGATCCCCTGGTAGACTCAGGGTCAGGAAAGGCCAACTCTCTGGTGCCCCATACACCGCACGACACCAGAGAGTGGTAAAGCAACAGAGAAACAACATAACAATGAATTTTGTATTTTTGAATTGATAAAACCTGTACTCACCAGAAATATAGTCTTCACTCCAAGTCTTCTAATTTTAGTGTGGCTAATCTGGCTGTAGTCATGAATGTTGCCCTTCCCCTTTATGAGGGTACCCAGTATTCCTTCACCTCTTTACAATGGCAGCCCCTCCTACTTTTTAACCTAACTATTTTTAAGTTAGCATTTCACTTTAAATTGTAAGTTAATAAGTTTAGTAAGTTTGTTGTAGTCATTTGGTTTGGTTTTTAGATTTGTAACAGTACTAATTTAGTTTAGAAACGTATCCTTCTGAGAGCCAGAAGGGTGAAATGCATGCTGGGTAAATTTCTGTGGGTGGAGCTCAGGTGGCTGGGTGGGTGAAAGGGATTCTGGGTAATAAGGATTCAATCTGTAGAATGAGAAGTCTACCTGTTTAGTGTTGAGGTTCTAATAGACTTGGAGTGTTATGTTATTTAAAGTCAGGGTGAAGTACAGTTTAAAAATTTAGAAGTTTGTAAAAGTAAGGTTAAATGTGACTTAAACCATGAGTGAAGTAGGGGTTCAGGGCAAGGACACGTTGGAGATTTCTCCCAGGTAAGCCCCTCCCCCGGATCCCTTCCAGGTGATCAGGTGACCTTTTGTTTACAAAAGGCTGCCAACAAGCTCCTCTAGCCTCCAGTATCCTGCAATGGTTATTTGGAGGCACAACTGTGAAAAATAATTACTTTTAATAACCTAGGTTTCTCTTACTTTTTGTTTTACAAGAATTTGAGAGTGGGGCTTAGAGTACGTGAGGGTTGGGTTTTAGGCATTTAAGAAGGGAGATGGTTAAGGTTAGGGTAAGAGAAGTGGGTAGGGTTAGATGTTAAGAAAGGAGAAGATTAGGTTAGGGAAACTGATTGGGTTTAGGTAAGAGGAAAGGGAGAAGGTTGGGGTCAGGATAAGAGAAAGGGGTGGGGATGATGTGAAAAAAATGAGCAGGCAGGAGTGTAGGTGAGTGAGAAACAAGGAAAAAATAAGAAGTGATAAAAAATATATAAGAAAATAAAAAATGTTGTAAAAAAGAAAATGGTAAGGATCAGTTCAGCTTCATTTCCTGTCCCATTTTCAAGCATCAGCCTCCGGTATCGTAAGGATTTAAAATAGAAGGGTGCTGTAAATGGAAAATGTGTTTTATGTACATAGGGTTTCCTAGAAATAGAAAAAAAATTGTTTTTGTTCCATGCAACCTCATCCATTATCGTATGGATTCAAGTGGAGGAGTGCTTTAAGTGAAAGTAAGAGTACATGGAGAAAAAAAACGAGTAAAATTACCCAAAAAGATGGTAAGTGAAACCGTGTTATTGTACAAAGAATTGTTAAATATTAGAAAAAATAAGTAAAGAAAAAAAATAAATGATGGTTTTGAAACATAAGAAACCAAAAAGTATTTTAATAAAAAAAGTCATAAAAATAGGAAAATGGGAAGGATCAGTTCAGCTTCATTTCCATTCCCCTTTTCCTGCATCACCCTCCTATATCGTAGGGATTTAAGTGGAGGGGTGCGTTAAGTGGAGAAAAAGTATGTACAAAGTCAAATTGGGAAGGGAAAAAGTTAGTAGTTTGTAAGTAAAAGTAAATATGAAGACGTATAAGAAATAACAATGAGTCGGATTATTGCTTGTAGCCTATCCAGACACATGTAGGAACATCGCTTCTAGTGCCGTAGTGTGTTAAGAGAAAGCGTGTGTGTAAGAAAAAGAAATATCAAAAAATAAAATATCAAAAAATATCAAAAAATATCCAAAAATAAATATCAAAAAGAAGTGGTAGAAATAATAAAAAGATGAAAGGAAAAGTGTTTAGGAAGTTATTAACCCAGAAAAAATGGGTAAATATAAATATTTCTCTCTTGTTCAAAAGTTAGTGTTGTTGAGGTTAGGGTTGAAGGTTAGTTGTTAGAGTGTAAGAGAATGTGTTTGGTGTTTTAGTAAAGGTTAACGAGGTTAAGGTTAGGAAGGAGGTAGTGCAGAGTGACTATATATAGTCTGTTGTGTCAAACATAGTAGTTGGGGTTAGTCAGAGGTCATGGTCGGCTTCTGCATGGTTTTCTGTCATTAAGACCACGCGGATAAAAAGTGTTCAGTCTTCGAATCCAAATGGCTTCGCGTTTTCTGCGTTCATCCACTGTCCAGTGGGGGTTGTGTTCTAGCGGCAGCATGATAAGGTTATGTAAACCGTGTCGTTGGAAGTGTTCCACTAGGTGGGAAGAAGAACCTGAGCGCGTTCTGATGACGTATTTATGTTGTGTTAAGCGGTCGTTGAGTGAATTGCGTGTTTCGCCTACATACAGCTTGCTGCAGTGGCAGCATTTCAGAAGATATAGGCAGTTGTTTTGCGTCCGCGATATGTGCTTGGGTAAAGGATAAGCTGCCGTGTTGGAAGTGTTCCTGACAGCCGTGGGAGCGTAGGCCTTCCGCAAAGTTGTCTTCACCGGAGGCAGCTTCGCTCTCACCAAGAGCTGCAGTAAGTTAGGGCTCCGCCGATATGCCGAGATGGGTTTAAAGCATCTGCCCAGACGGGTTGCCAAAAGAGTGGTATTAAATCTGTCTCGAAGGGCGCGAACTGCTCGTTTAGCGAAAGAGGAATATGTCACTACAAGTGGAATGAATTGTCGATTGTCCCTTTCTGGTTGGCAGCTTGAAGAATGCAGGGATTTCTGAGATTTGCGCAAGAACGAACGCGAATAACCCCGTTTTCGCAGAGCCGTAAAAAGTTCCTTCTTCGCAGCCTCTCGGTCTAGGGGCCGAGTACAAATGCGAGAGAAACGTAACAGCTGCGATTTGAGTATGCCAGTGAAAACATGTCGAGGGTGGAAGCTGTTGCGGTGTAAGAGAGCGTGTGTGTCGGTCGGTTTTATGAAAAGTTTGACGTCAAGAGTGCCTGTACTGGCAAAATCACTACTCTTAAAGGTGGTAGTGTCCAAAAAGTTGACCTGAGTGGCATGGATTTCAGGCTCAACTGTAATGGACGTGTGATGTGCATTTAGAGTTTGTACGAATGTGTCAAAATCTGCCCTGGAGTGAGTCCAGACTCCCCAGATGTCATCCAAGTATCGCAAGTAGATCAGAGGCAAGAGCTGACATTTTTGAAAGACACTGTCTTCCCAGTCAGCCATATAGATGTTGGCATAGGCAGGAGCAAATCTTTTGCCCATTGCGGTGCCTTTGATCTGGAGATAAAACTGATCTTGAAAAACAAAATCATTTCGTCTCAAATTGATGTCGAGGAGGCGTAAAAGGATGTCATCAGGGCGCGAAGGATCAGGGTAACGTGTGAAGATGTTTCTGACGGCTTGTATACCAAGAGGGATCTCTATGTTAGTATACAAGCTGTTCACATCCATGGTGAAAAGGAAACAAGGATCACGTAGTTTTAGGGATGCTACTTGTGACAAGAAATGTTGTGTGTCTTTTACGTAGCTTTTGTGGCGCACAGAGAGAGGGGTAAGGAAGTGGTCCAGATATTCAGCCACGCCATAGCTTTCACTGCCACAGTCAGAGACTATGGGGCGGCCTGGGGGTACGCGGTGTGGCACGGTCCATTTTTCCTGAGGTTTATGTATCTTTGGTAAGAGATAAAAATATCGCGGACGAGGGGGGGATTGGCCTACAAGATATGTAAGTTGCTTTTTGTTAATGGCTTTCGATTGCAGTAGGGAACGCAGTTCCTCCGCAATGATTTCAGCGGTGTCTGTATACATTGGTTTAGCCAAGGGGATGTAATATTCCGTGTCTTCAAGCTGGCGGAGTGCTTCCAAAACATAATCAGCCCGGTCCATTAGCACTACAGCGCTGCCTTTATCAGCGGGCTTTATTACTAAGCCTCTTGTACTGATAAGGTCACTCAGTGCTAGTTCTTCCGCAGGCGGCAAGTTTGGAGCATCCGATGTATACGATAGTGAGGAAATATTGTTGCAATCGTCCTGCAGAAGTTGCAGTAAGGGTAGGGGTAAGCGCGAGGAGCATGGTTCCCATTCTGAAGGAGGTAAAAAGGTTTTATTGCGGCGGAAGGGTGTGGGACCGAAGTAGGAGGCTAGTTTTAAGCGGCGATGATAGAAACGTAAATCCGATGCCAGGTCCTGGCGTGCCGTTTGTTGAGCTGATTTTGTCGGGACAAACGATAGTCCCCTGCTAAGGAGGGAATGTTGGCTGTTGGTTAACGTGAAATGCCGCGAGAGATTAATGACTGATTTATTCGGAGTGGTCTCGGGCGGGGGATGTGGACCCGGAGTTATTCTAAAAAATCTCTCCAATGTTTCCACATCTGACGTGCCGTTTCCGTTGTCCAATGGACATTATCATTAGTGGTCCGAAATTGAGCCGTTGCTAAGCGCGGAATGAAGGAGTTATACGATTTGATCAGGTCGTTGAGTTGTGTTACGTGTTGCTGAATGTGTGGTGGGAGAAAATGGCTACAGTTCAGCAGTGGCATGTAGATTATCGCGTTAGGGAAGGCAGTTTTAGCCGCATTGTAAAGGGAACCCAAGGATTTTGTCAACAGTGAAGGATTTGCCGAGTCTTTGTCATTAATGCCGAATGACAAAATAGCAGTCGTGACCATGGGGCAAGGTTTAGTTTTGTGGCGTAGAATATTAGCCGCATGAGCTATTTTAGCCCCAGGGAAACTGTCAACCTGTACACGGACGTCCGGTATTGCTGGTAAGCGAGCCAGGTTGGAATCCCCCATGATAATCAGTGGGCGACGGGGTGAAAGGGACCAATTTTTATATTTGTCCCCGTGGTGTGGGTGCGTGGCAAACAAGGGGACTTGGCGCAATGATCCCGATGGCTTTAGGGGTGTTGTGGCGGCGATGTCCGTAGGAGGCTGGCCAGCTGCAAGGCAGAGGCGAGGAAACTTCCATCGGGGAATTATCAAGGAGTGAGCGCAGGTAGCCGTCATCGAGAGAGTCAATGTCAAAACGACCTTTTTTCGCTTCGGGTGTAAGAGGGGGCGGTGACAAAGCTAGGGGCCTTACAAATGAGCGTGTCTCGTTATCCGAGTTTGAGTGGATAATACTGATAACCGGTGACAAAGGTGGAGGAGGGCGGTCAGCGGCACTGGCAGGGGGTTCCATCGGAGGTGGTGGGGGAAGGATGGCTGGTGTTGTAGCCAGGTCAGGACAGGTGGATCCCTGTAGTTGTGGTTCGAAGCTTCCCCAGATGGCCTAGGTAGGTGGGAGGCATCAGGTGTGGCCGGCTGTGGCGGCGGCGGCGCAGTACCCGGCAAGGGGAAAGAAGGTGACATGATGCATGTCAGCATGGTACGGGTAGCGTCAATGGAGGTTTCCCTAATAGCAGGGGTTTTTTTTACGGGCCTGACGGATAGCCACTAACAGGGCTCGGTTCCATGCTGGTACCAAAAGAGGGGTTATGTCGGCGATAATGCTGGCACGGAGGCGGCGGTAGTGCTCCTTTAGCAAAGTTAGGGTAGAGTTTACCCAGTGTCTAGCAGTTTGTTGCGTGGCTAGAGTGGATTCCTCTGATGGTACGTAAGGGTTGGTAATGCGGATTAAATATCTTTCAGCATTTACCAAAAAGGAAGGAAGTGGGTCATCGGGAGTGTGTGGTAAACACTCCGTTTTGTGGTGAGCCAAAATGAACTGCACCAACTTGTCAACCAGTGTCATAAAGTCCTCAGCTGTATTCAGTTCTGACATGTCTATGTCGTTCAAGGGGGAAGTCAATATGCTGTATATGGGAGAGAAATAGAGAAAGAGAGTTAAAAAAAGGGTTTCAGCAAGGTGAACGCCATTGTTTATCATTACATTTACATATTACATAAATCATCTGACATGAAGTAAGAACTTTAGAAGGTATATAACTATGTAGTTATGAACATATCTGATGTATAAAGAGAGACAAATTAAGAGGAATGGTAATAGGTAAAGTCATATTTGTTTTTGAACACATCAATCATGTAATTTTGAGAGAATCCAATAGGAAGAGAAAGTTTTATTTGCCCTGCCTATTACGGTAGCCATCTAACTGTAATTCAATGTGTATAAATCATAAATAAGCATAAAGCCTCATAGTCGAGATAGACGTATTAGTAGGCCATGTAAAAGTTAGAATAATACTAACCGCACTACAGTTGCCGTGCGATATAATTATGTGAGATGTTAAAGACAATGAAAGTCCAGCAGCCTGATTACAGAATCCACCAGACTGTGACCTCTAAGTATACGCTGTATACATGGAGTTATCATGTTCTGGATAGAGTTACCACCAGCCCATGTAGAGGTCAGACTACTCCTGGTCGCACTACAGTTGCCATGCGAGCAGGATATTAAGGTTACAAGAGGATGAAATGGCCGTGCAGCAAGATAGTAGGGATAATGAGAGGAGCTGGTCCGAGGCACGGGCAAGGGTTAGGTGAAGTGGTAAAGTACTCAGAGCCTCCCCCTATGTTGACCAACGACAACATAGTTTGGAATAGAGAGACAACGGCATGGCACAGGCCGACGCATGTTAGTCCCCATCCCATTTCCCACTTGCTTGCATGAACCATGTGACAGAGGAGAGGAGAACAGATAGAGGAAGTTCGGGAGGTGGAGTGAGAACGTTTAAAACGACCCTCCAAGCACAGTGGGTGGTTAAGTCCACAAGCACACCAGAGTCTCCAGTGGCTGTACATCACCGTGTAGTGATTAAAACTACGTAAAAATCCTGTCTAAGGCGTGTTAGGCGTGAGACCAGAAAAAGGAAGGAGGGGTTGGGGTTAGGCATGCAGAAGGGGAGAGGTTGGGGTTAGGGTAATCGACTGGTGTGGGCATATTTTAATATGTTCCGTACTCCAAGTGTATTAACTGTTAGGCATTAAAATATATGAAAATATCCGCAGAAAATTGGAACGTGTCAGTGAATAGGGACTTTCTCGGAGTAGTTAGCATAAGAGGAAAACGCCCAGGTGGAAAAAGTGTGAACAATGCAGGAGGCCATGACCCGACATCCCAAATAAGGAGCAGGACTGATCCCCAACATCATTATAAACTCTGCCATGCGTTTGTCTGAATTTAAGAGAACGTGGGCCAGTGTGTCGGCCCGCGAATCCCCAATAGCGAAAATCCGGGAAGGAATTTCGAGCGATGCTCTCCAAGGCGTGTACCCACTATTGGATTATTACAAGCAGTTTTTGAATTGTTGTGAATTGCAAGTAAAATATTTGTAGCAACCGTATCTTAAGTGAGTTAGGACAATGCAAGAGGTGTCATCATTTCCCGGTCCGCCCAAATGGAATACTCTGAGCAGTGCAGGAAACTACTGTAATTCCCTCGCCCAAGCTAGCATGAGACCTCCAGGCACTCCTGTTATACCTGAATCCCTCCCATCAGTTAAGACAACCGGGAGCACACACAGCCGTAACGGGGGATCTGGCTGCATGCGTCCGATGTGCAGAGCCCCAGGAGAGAATGTGGTGGGTGCAAGGAAGAAGTCCATGATAACGGAAGGCAGGAGGAATAGCTCCACTACACTGTGACAGACATTTCCATTTTTATCTGAATTTAAGGGAACGTGGGCCTGTATGTCGGCCCGCGATGCCCCAACAGCGAAAAACCCCTTGGGGGAGTTTCGATTGATGACGTGCAAAGCCTGTATTCACAGGGACACATCTTCAGTTTGCGCCTCGAGGTCTCAGGGCGTTTCGACCGCTTACCACAAGACACCCTCACCCGAGGTTGGTCCCGCCGCAGTTGCGCCAGCTGCGGGGTGTGTCCCATTTAATGCTACACTACACTAGCCACTTGAGTTTTTTAAAAGTCTGAAGTTTTTTAGACGAGTTTTGAGGTTTTTCTCCTGAAAACACGAACACAGGTTCATGTGAAGTAAAGTTTTTTTTGAAGAGGTTTTTTTTGGGTTGTCAATAGACTTTGAAGTGGTTGAGCAAATGCCAAAACTGATGTAAATACAAGCCTATGGTGTGTTGCGTCCAAACCCAGTTGCTAAACCAGACTGAGGGACGGAAAAAAACCTACGTCCCGGTGCATCCACGGCTCAGTCTCTAAGTCAGACTGAGGGACGTTAAATTTAGAGGAGAGTGGTAATTTGAAGGACGCCCAATTGAGTTTTTAACAAAAACGGACTTTCAGAGATTGAGACGTATGTGGTGCAAAATGGACTGGTGTGTGGGTGAGGCTAAGCCTCATAGAAAACTTGGCAACGTTTAAGGTTCTGACGCCAGAACCACCACTCCCGCAGTGCTGCCCTGAAGTCGGGACACGGGGGGCCGCATACTTACCCCCTGACCAACTAAGACCACGTCGTTATCACCGCAAGGTATCAGTGGTCCAGCCGGCCAGGGCCAGAGAATTCGGTCGCATCTCCCATATTGTCCGACCTCTCAAGAAACCAGTACTAACCCGGCAAGGCGATGCCAAGTTTTCCAGGTTACCAGAGAGGACCGAGGGACCGAGGTCGACAGAGACTGGCTCTGTCTCCTTGATCCCCTGGTAGACTCAGGGTCAGGAAAGGCCAACTCTCTGGTGCCCCATACACCGCACGACACCAGAGAGTGGTAAAGCAACAGAGAAACAACATAACAATGAATTTTGTATTTTTGAATTGATAAAACCTGTACTCACCAGAAATATAGTCTTCACTCCAAGTCTTCTAATTTTAGTGTGGCTAATCTGGCTGTAGTCATGAATGTTGCCCTTCCCCTTTATGAGGGTACCCAGTATTCCTTCACCTCTTTACAATGGCAGCCCCTCCTACTTTTTAACCTAACTATTTTTAAGTTAGCATTTCACTTTAAATTGTAAGTTAATAAGTTTAGTAAGTTTGTTGTAGTCATTTGGTTTGGTTTTTAGATTTGTAACAGTACTAATTTAGTTTAGAAACGTATCCTTCTGAGAGCCAGAAGGGTGAAATGCATGCTGGGTAAATTTCTGTGGGTGGAGCTCAGGTGGCTGGGTGGGTGAAAGGGATTCTGGGTAATAAGGATTCAATCTGTAGAATGAGAAGTCTACCTGTTTAGTGTTGAGGTTCTAATAGACTTGGAGTGTTATGTTATTTAAAGTCAGGGTGAAGTACAGTTTAAAAATTTAGAAGTTTGTAAAAGTAAGGTTAAATGTGACTTAAACCATGAGTGAAGTAGGGGTTCAGGGCAAGGACACGTTGGAGATTTCTCCCAGGTAAGCCCCTCCCCCGGATCCCTTCCAGGTGATCAGGTGACCTTTTGTTTACAAAAGGCTGCCAACAAGCTCCTCTAGCCTCCAGTATCCTGCAATGGTTATTTGGAGGCACAACTGTGAAAAATAATTACTTTTAATAACCTAGGTTTCTCTTACTTTTTGTTTTACAAGAATTTGAGAGTGGGGCTTAGAGTACGTGAGGGTTGGGTTTTAGGCATTTAAGAAGGGAGATGGTTAAGGTTAGGGTAAGAGAAGTGGGTAGGGTTAGATGTTAAGAAAGGAGAAGATTAGGTTAGGGAAACTGATTGGGTTTAGGTAAGAGGAAAGGGAGAAGGTTGGGGTCAGGATAAGAGAAAGGGGTGGGGATGATGTGAAAAAAATGAGCAGGCAGGAGTGTAGGTGAGTGAGAAACAAGGAAAAAATAAGAAGTGATAAAAATATATAAGAAAATAAAAAATGTTGTAAAAAAGAAAATGGTAAGGATCAGTTCAGCTTCATTTCCTGTCCCATTTTCAAGCATCAGCCTCCGGTATCGTAAGGATTTAAAATAGAAGGGTGCTGTAAATGGAAAATGTGTTTTATGTACATAGGGTTTCCTAGAAATAGAAAAAAAATTGTTTTTGTTCCATGCAACCTCATCCATTATCGTATGGATTCAAGTGGAGGAGTGCTTTAAGTGAAAGTAAGAGTACATGGAGAAAAAAAACGAGTAAAATTACCCAAAAAGATGGTAAGTGAAACCGTGTTATTGTACAAAGAATTGTTAAATATTAGAAAAAATAAGTAAAGAAAAAAAATAAATGATGGTTTTGAAACATAAGAAACCAAAAAGTATTTTAATAAAAAAAGTCATAAAATAGGAAAATGGGAAGGATCAGTTCAGCTTCATTTCCATTCCCCTTTTCCTGCATCACCCTCCTATATCGTAGGGATTTAAGTGGAGGGGTGCGTTAAGTGGAGAAAAAGTATGTACAAAGTCAAATTGGGAAGGGAAAAAGTTAGTAGTTTGTAAGTAAAAGTAAATATGAAGACGTATAAGAAATAACAATGAGTCGGATTATTGCTTGTAGCCTATCCAGACACATGTAGGAACATCGCTTCTAGTGCCGTAGTGTGTTAAGAGAAAGCGTGTGTGTAAGAAAAAGAAATATCAAAAAATAAAATATCAAAAAATATCAAAAAATATCCAAAAATAAATATCAAAAAAGAAGTGGTAGAAATAATAAAAAGATGAAAGGAAAAGTGTTTAGGAAGTTATTAACCCAGAAAAAATGGGTAAATATAAATATTTCTCTCTTGTTCAAAAGTTAGTGTTGTTGAGGTTAGGGTTGAAGGTTAGTTGTTAGAGTGTAAGAGAATGTGTTTGGTGTTTTAGTAAAGGTTAACGAGGTTAAGGTTAGGAAGGAGGTAGTGCAGAGTGACTATATATAGTCTGTTGTGTCAAACATAGTAGTTGGGGTTAGTCAGAGGTCATGGTCGGCTTCTGCATGGTTTTCTGTCATTAAGACCACGCGGATAAAAAGTGTTCAGTCTTCGAATCCAAATGGCTTCGCGTTTTCTGCGTTCATCCACTGTCCAGTGGGGGTTGTGTTCTAGCGGCAGCATGATAAGGTTATGTAAACCGTGTCGTTGGAAGTGTTCCACTAGGTGGGAAGAAGAACCTGAGCGCGTTCTGATGACGTATTTATGTTGTGTTAAGCGGTCGTTGAGTGAATTGCGTGTTTCGCCTACATACAGCTTGCTGCAGTGGCAGCATTTCAGAAGATATAGGCAGTTGTTTTGCGTCCGCGATATGTGCTTGGGTAAAGGATAAGCTGCCGTGTTGGAAGTGTTCCTGACAGCCGTGGGAGCGTAGGCCTTCCGCAAAGTTGTCTTCACCGGAGGCAGCTTCGCTCTCACCAAGAGCTGCAGTAAGTTAGGGCTCCGCCGATATGCCGAGATGGGTTTAAAGCATCTGCCCAGACGGGTTGCCAAAAGAGTGGTATTAAATCTGTCTCGAAGGGCGCGAACTGCTCGTTTAGCGAAAGAGGAATATGTCACTACAAGTGGAATGAATTGTCGATTGTCCCTTTCTGGTTGGCAGCTTGAAGAATGCAGGGATTTCTGAGATTTGCGCAAGAACGAACGCGAATAACCCCGTTTTCGCAGAGCCGTAAAAAGTTCCTTCTTCGCAGCCTCTCGGTCTAGGGGCCGAGTACAAATGCGAGAGAAACGTAACAGCTGCGATTTGAGTATGCCAGTGAAAACATGTCGAGGGTGGAAGCTGTTGCGGTGTAAGAGAGCGTGTGTGTCGGTCGGTTTTATGAAAAGTTTGACGTCAAGAGTGCCTGTACTGGCAAAATCACTACTCTTAAAGGTGGTAGTGTCCAAAAAGTTGACCTGAGTGGCATGGATTTCAGGCTCAACTGTAATGGACGTGTGATGTGCATTTAGAGTTTGTACGAATGTGTCAAAATCTGCCCTGGAGTGAGTCCAGACTCCCCAGATGTCATCCAAGTATCGCAAGTAGATCAGAGGCAAGAGCTGACATTTTTGAAAGACACTGTCTTCCCAGTCAGCCATATAGATGTTGGCATAGGCAGGAGCAAATCTTTTGCCCATTGCGGTGCCTTTGATCTGGAGATAAAACTGATCTTGAAAAACAAAATCATTTCGTCTCAAATTGATGTCGAGGAGGCGTAAAAGGATGTCATCAGGGCGCGAAGGATCAGGGTAACGTGTGAAGATGTTTCTGACGGCTTGTATACCAAGAGGGATCTCTATGTTAGTATACAAGCTGTTCACATCCATGGTGAAAAGGAAACAAGGATCACGTAGTTTTAGGGATGCTACTTGTGACAAGAAATGTTGTGTGTCTTTTACGTAGCTTTTGTGGCGCACAGAGAGAGGGGTAAGGAAGTGGTCCAGATATTCAGCCACGCCATAGCTTTCACTGCCACAGTCAGAGACTATGGGGCGGCCTGGGGGTACGCGGTGTGGCACGGTCCATTTTTCCTGAGGTTTATGTATCTTTGGTAAGAGATAAAAATATCGCGGACGAGGGGGGGATTGGCCTACAAGATATGTAAGTTGCTTTTTGTTAATGGCTTTCGATTGCAGTAGGGAACGCAGTTCCTCCGCAATGATTTCAGCGGTGTCTGTATACATTGGTTTAGCCAAGGGGATGTAATATTCCGTGTCTTCAAGCTGGCGGAGTGCTTCCAAAACATAATCAGCCCGGTCCATTAGCACTACAGCGCTGCCTTTATCAGCGGGCTTTATTACTAAGCCTCTTGTACTGATAAGGTCACTCAGTGCTAGTTCTTCCGCAGGCGGCAAGTTTGGAGCATCCGATGTATACGATAGTGAGGAAATATTGTTGCAATCGTCCTGCAGAAGTTGCAGTAAGGGTAGGGGTAAGCGCGAGGAGCATGGTTCCCATTCTGAAGGAGGTAAAAAGGTTTTATTGCGGCGGAAGGGTGTGGGACCGAAGTAGGAGGCTAGTTTTAAGCGGCGATGATAGAAACGTAAATCCGATGCCAGGTCCTGGCGTGCCGTTTGTTGAGCTGATTTTGTCGGGACAAACGATAGTCCCCTGCTAAGGAGGGAATGTTGGCTGTTGGTTAACGTGAAATGCCGCGAGAGATTAATGACTGATTTATTCGGAGTGGTCTCGGGCGGGGGATGTGGACCCGGAGTTATTCTAAAAAATCTCTCCAATGTTTCCACATCTGACGTGCCGTTTCCGTTGTCCAATGGACATTATCATTAGTGGTCCGAAATTGAGCCGTTGCTAAGCGCGGAATGAAGGAGTTATACGATTTGATCAGGTCGTTGAGTTGTGTTACGTGTTGCTGAATGTGTGGTGGGAGAAAATGGCTACAGTTCAGCAGTGGCATGTAGATTATCGCGTTAGGGAAGGCAGTTTTAGCCGCATTGTAAAGGGAACCCAAGGATTTTGTCAACAGTGAAGGATTTGCCGAGTCTTTGTCATTAATGCCGAATGACAAAATAGCAGTCGTGACCATGGGGCAAGGTTTAGTTTTGTGGCGTAGAATATTAGCCGCATGAGCTATTTTAGCCCCAGGGAAACTGTCAACCTGTACACGGACGTCCGGTATTGCTGGTAAGCGAGCCAGGTTGGAATCCCCCATGATAATCAGTGGGCGACGGGGTGAAAGGGACCAATTTTTATATTTGTCCCCGTGGTGTGGGTGCGTGGCAAACAAGGGGACTTGGCGCAATGATCCCGATGGCTTTAGGGGTGTTGTGGCGGCGATGTCCGTAGGAGGCTGGCCAGCTGCAGGCAGAGGCGAGGAAACTTCCATCGGGGAATTATCAAGGAGTGAGCGCAGGTAGCCGTCATCGAGAGAGTCAATGTCAAAACGACCTTTTTTCGCTTCGGGTGTAAGAGGGGGCGGTGACAAAGCTAGGGGCCTTACAAATGAGCGTGTCTCGTTATCCGAGTTTGAGTGGATAATACTGATAACCGGTGACAAAGGTGGAGGAGGGCGGTCAGCGGCACTGGCAGGGGGTTCCATCGGAGGTGGTGGGGGAAGGATGGCTGGTGTTGTAGCCAGGTCAGGACAGGTGGATCCCTGTAGTTGTGGTTCGAAAGCTTCCCCAGATGGCCTAGGTAGGTGGGAGGCATCAGGTGTGGCCGGCTGTGGCGGCGGCGGCGCAGTACCCGGCAAGGGGAAAGAAGGTGACATGATGCATGTCAGCATGGTACGGGTAGCGTCAATGGAGGTTTCCCTAATAGCAGGGGTTTTTTTACGGGCCTGACGGATAGCCACTAACAGGGCTCGGTTCCATGCTGGTACCAAAAGAGGGGTTATGTCGGCGATAATGCTGGCACGGAGGCGGCGGTAGTGCTCCTTTAGCAAAGTTAGGGTAGAGTTTACCCAGTGTCTAGCAGTTTGTTGCGTGGCTAGAGTGGATTCCTCTGATGGTACGTAAGGGTTGGTAATGCGGATTAAATATCTTTCAGCATTTACCAAAAAGGAAGGAAGTGGGTCATCGGGAGTGTGTGGTAAACACTCCGTTTTGTGGTGAGCCAAAATGAACTGCACCAACTTGTCAACCAGTGTCATAAAGTCCTCAGCTGTATTCAGTTCTGACATGTCTATGTCGTTCAAGGGGGAAGTCAATATGCTGTATATGGGAGAGAAATAGAGAAAGAGAGTTAAAAAAAGGGTTTCAGCAAGGTGAACGCCATTGTTTATCATTACATTTACATATTACATAAATCATCTGACATGAAGTAAGAACTTTAGAAGGTATATAACTATGTAGTTATGAACATATCTGATGTATAAAGAGAGACAAATTAAGAGGAATGGTAATAGGTAAAGTCATATTTGTTTTTGAACACATCAATCATGTAATTTTGAGAGAATCCAATAGGAAGAGAAAGTTTTATTTGCCCTGCCTATTACGGTAGCCATCTAACTGTAATTCAATGTGTATAAATCATAAATAAGCATAAAGCCTCATAGTCGAGATAGACGTATTAGTAGGCCATGTAAAAGTTAGAATAATACTAACCGCACTACAGTTGCCGTGCGATATAATTATGTGAGATGTTAAAGACAATGAAAGTCCAGCAGCCTGATTACAGAATCCACCAGACTGTGACCTCTAAGTATACGCTGTATACATGGAGTTATCATGTTCTGGATAGAGTTACCACCAGCCCATGTAGAGGTCAGACTACTCCTGGTCGCACTACAGTTGCCATGCGAGCAGGATATTAAGGTTACAAAGAGGATGAAATGGCCGTGCAGCAAGATAGTAGGGATAATGAGAGGAGCTGGTCCGAGGCACGGGCAAGGGTTAGGTGAAGTGGTAAAGTACTCAGAGCCTCCCCCTATGTTGACCAACGACAACATAGTTTGGAATAGAGAGACAACGGCATGGCACAGGCCGACGCATGTTAGTCCCCATCCCATTTCCCACTTGCTTGCATGAACCATGTGACAGAGGAGAGGAGAACAGATAGAGGAAGTTCGGGAGGTGGAGTGAGAACGTTTAAAACGACCCTCCAAGCACAGTGGGTGGTTAAGTCCACAAGCACACCAGAGTCTCCAGTGGCTGTACATCACCGTGTAGTGATTAAAACTACGTAAAAATCCTGTCTAAGGCGTGTTAGGCGTGAGACCAGAAAAAGGAAGGAGGGGTTGGGGTTAGGCATGCAGAAGGGGAGAGGTTGGGGTTAGGGTAATCGACTGGTGTGGGCATATTTTAATATGTTCCGTACTCCAAGTGTATTAACTGTTAGGCATTAAAATATATGAAAATATCCGCAGAAAATTGGAACGTGTCAGTGAATAGGGACTTTCTCGGAGTAGTTAGCATAAGAGGAAAACGCCCAGGTGGAAAAAGTGTGAACAATGCAGGAGGCCATGACCCGACATCCCAAATAAGGAGCAGGACTGATCCCCAACATCATTATAAACTCTGCCATGCGTTTGTCTGAATTTAAGAGAACGTGGGCCAGTGTGTCGGCCCGCGAATCCCCAATAGCGAAAATCCGGGAAGGAATTTCGAGCGATGCTCTCCAAGGCGTGTACCCACTATTGGATTATTACAAGCAGTTTTTGAATTGTTGTGAATTGCAAGTAAAATATTTGTAGCAACCGTATCTTAAGTGAGTTAGGACAATGCAAGAGGTGTCATCATTTCCCGGTCCGCCCAAATGGAATACTCTGAGCAGTGCAGGAAACTACTGTAATTCCCTCGCCCAAGCTAGCATGAGACCTCCAGGCACTCCTGTTATACCTGAATCCCTCCCATCAGTTAAGACACCGGGAGCACACACAGCCGTAACGGGGGATCTGGCTGCATGCGTCCGATGTGCAGAGCCCCAGGAGAGAATGTGGTGGGTGCAAGGAAGAAGTCCATGATAACGGAAGGCAGGAGGAATAGCTCCACTACACTGTGACAGACATTTCCATTTTTATCTGAATTTAAGGGAACGTGGGCCTGTATGTCGGCCCGCGATGCCCCAACAGCGAAAAACCCCTTGGGGGAGTTTCGATTGATGACGTGCAAAGCCTGTATTCACAGGGACACATCTTCAGTTGTGCGCCTCGAGGTCTCAGGGCGTTTCGACCGCTTACCACAAGACACCCTCACCCGAGGTTGGTCCCGCCGCAGTTGCGCCAGCTGCGGGGTGTGTCCCATTTAATGCTACACTACACTAGCCACTTGAGTTTTTTAAAAGTCTGAAGTTTTTTAGACGAGTTTTGAGGTTTTTCTCCTGAAAACACGAACACAGGTTCATGTGAAGTAAAGTTTTTTTTGAAGAGGTTTTTTTTGGGTTGTCAATAGACTTTGAAGTGGTTGAGCAAATGCCAAAACTGATGTAAATACAAGCCTATGGTGTGTTGCGTCCAAACCCAGTTGCTAAACCAGACTGAGGGACGGAAAAAACCTACGTCCCGGTGCATCCACGGCTCAGTCTCTAAGTCAGACTGAGGGACGTTAAATTTAGAGGAGAGTGGTAATTTGAAGGACGCCCAATTGAGTTTTTAACAAAACGGACTTTCAGAGATTGAGACGTATGTGGTGCAAAATGGACTGGTGTGTGGGTGAGGCTAAGCCTCATAGAAAACTTGGCAACGTTTAAGGTTCTGACGCCAGAACCACCACTCCCGCAGTGCTGCCCTGAAGTCGGGACACGGGGGGGCCGCATACTTACCCCCTGACCAACTAAGACCACGTCGTTATCACCGCAAGGTATCAGTGGTCCAGCCGGCCAGGGCCAGAGAATTCGGTCGCATCTCCCATATTGTCCGACCTCTCAAGAAACCAGTACTAACCCGGCAAGGCGATGCCAAGTTTTCCAGGTTACCAGAGAGGACCGAGGGACCGAGGTCGACAGAGACTGGCTCTGTCTCCTTGATCCCCTGGTAGACTCAGGGTCAGGAAAGGCCAACTCTCTGGTGCCCCATACACCGCACGACACCAGAGAGTGGTAAAGCAACAGAGAAACAACATAACAATGAATTTTGTATTTTTGAATTGATAAAACCTGTACTCACCAGAAATATAGTCTTCACTCCAAGTCTTCTAATTTTAGTGTGGCTAATCTGGCTGTAGTCATGAATGTTGCCCTTCCCCTTTATGAGGGTACCCAGTATTCCTTCACCTCTTTACAATGGCAGCCCCTCCTACTTTTTAACCTAACTATTTTTAAGTTAGCATTTCACTTTAAATTGTAAGTTAATAAGTTTAGTAAGTTTGTTGTAGTCATTTGGTTTGGTTTTTAGATTTGTAACAGTACTAATTTAGTTTAGAAACGTATCCTTCTAAGAGCCAGAAGGGTGAAATGCATGCTGGGTAAATTTCTGTGGGTGGAGCTCAGGTGGCTGGGTGGGTGAAAGGGATTCTGGGTAATAAGGATTCAATCTGTAGAATGAGAAGTCTACCTGTTTAGTGTTGAGGTTCTAATAGACTTGGAGTGTTATGTTATTTAAAGTCAGGGTGAAGTACAGTTTAAAAATTTAGAAGTTTGTAAAAGTAAGGTTAAATGTGACTTAAACCATGAGTGAAGTAGGGGTTCAGGGCAAGGACACGTTGGAGATTTCTCCCAGGTAAGCCCCTCCCCCGGATCCCTTCCAGGTGATCAGGTGACCTTTTGTTTACAAAAGGCTGCCAACAAGCTCCTCTAGCCTCCAGTATCCTGCAATGGTTATTTGGAGGCACAACTGTGAAAAATAATTACTTTTAATAACCTAGGTTTCTCTTACTTTTTGTTTTACAAGAATTTGAGAGTGGGGCTTAGAGTACGTGAGGGTTGGGTTTTAGGCATTTAAGAAGGGAGATGGTTAAGGTTAGGGTAAGAGAAGTGGGTAGGGTTAGATGTTAAGAAAGGAGAAGATTAGGTTAGGGAAACTGATTGGGTTTAGGTAAGAGGAAAGGGAGAAGGTTGGGGTCAGGATAAGAGAAAGGGGTGGGGATGATGTGAAAAAAATGAGCAGGCAGGAGTGTAGGTGAGTGAGAAACAAGGAAAAAATAAGAAGTGATAAAAAATATATAAGAAAATAAAAAATGTTGTAAAAAAGAAAATGGTAAGGATCAGTTCAGCTTCATTTCCTGTCCCATTTTCAAGCATCAGCCTCCGGTATCGTAAGGATTTAAAATAGAAGGGTGCTGTAAATGGAAAATGTGTTTTATGTACATAGGGTTTCCTAGAAATAGAAAAAAAATTGTTTTTGTTCCATGCAACCTCATCCATTATCGTATGGATTCAAGTGGAGGAGTGCTTTAAGTGAAAGTAAGAGTACATGGAGAAAAAAAACGAGTAAAATTACCCAAAAAGATGGTAAGTGAAACCGTGTTATTGTACAAAGAATTGTTAAATATTAGAAAAAATAAGTAAAGAAAAAAAATAAATGATGGTTTTGAAACATAAGAAACCAAAAAGTATTTTAATAAAAAAAGTCATAAAAATAGGAAAATGGGAAGGATCAGTTCAGCTTCATTTCCATTCCCCTTTTCCTGCATCACCCTCCTATATCGTAGGGATTTAAGTGGAGGGGTGCGTTAAGTGGAGAAAAAGTATGTACAAAGTCAAATTGGGAAGGGAAAAAGTTAGTAGTTTGTAAGTAAAAGTAAATATGAAGACGTATAAGAAATAACAATGAGTCGGATTATTGCTTGTAGCCTATCCAGACACATGTAGGAACATCGCTTCTAGTGCCGTAGTGTGTTAAGAGAAAGCGTGTGTGTAAGAAAAAGAAATATCAAAAATAAAATATCAAAAAATATCAAAAAATATCCAAAAATAAATATCAAAAAAGAAGTGGTAGAAATAATAAAAAGATGAAAGGAAAAGTGTTTAGGAAGTTATTAACCCAGAAAAAATGGGTAAATATAAATATTTCTCTCTTGTTCAAAAGTTAGTGTTGTTGAGGTTAGGGTTGAAGGTTAGTTGTTAGAGTGTAAGAGAATGTGTTTGGTGTTTTAGTAAAGGTTAACGAGGTTAAGGTTAGGAAGGAGGTAGTGCAGAGTGACTATATATAGTCTGTTGTGTCAAACATAGTAGTTGGGGTTAGTCAGAGGTCATGGTCGGCTTCTGCATGGTTTTCTGTCATTAAGACCACGCGGATAAAAAGTGTTCAGTCTTCGAATCCAAATGGCTTCGCGTTTTCTGCGTTCATCCACTGTCCAGTGGGGGTTGTGTTCTAGCGGCAGCATGATAAGGTTATGTAAACCGTGTCGTTGGAAGTGTTCCACTAGGTGGGAAGAAGAACCTGAGCGCGTTCTGATGACGTATTTATGTTGTGTTAAGCGGTCGTTGAGTGAATTGCGTGTTTCGCCTACATACAGCTTGCTGCAGTGGCAGCATTTCAGAAGATATAGGCAGTTGTTTTGCGTCCGCGATATGTGCTTGGGTAAAGGATAAGCTGCCGTGTTGGAAGTGTTCCTGACAGCCGTGGGAGCGTAGGCCTTCCGCAAAGTTGTCTTCACCGGAGGCAGCTTCGCTCTCACCAAGAGCTGCAGTAAGTTAGGGCTCCGCCGATATGCCGAGATGGGTTTAAAGCATCTGCCCAGACGGGTTGCCAAAAGAGTGGTATTAAATCTGTCTCGAAGGGCGCGAACTGCTCGTTTAGCGAAAGAGGAATATGTCACTACAAGTGGAATGAATTGTCGATTGTCCCTTTCTGGTTGGCAGCTTGAAGAATGCAGGGATTTCTGAGATTTGCGCAAGAACGAACGCGAATAACCCCGTTTTCGCAGAGCCGTAAAAAGTTCCTTCTTCGCAGCCTCTCGGTCTAGGGGCCGAGTACAAATGCGAGAGAAACGTAACAGCTGCGATTTGAGTATGCCAGTGAAAACATGTCGAGGGTGGAAGCTGTTGCGGTGTAAGAGAGCGTGTGTGTCGGTCGGTTTTATGAAAAGTTTGACGTCAAGAGTGCCTGTACTGGCAAAATCACTACTCTTAAAGGTGGTAGTGTCCAAAAAGTTGACCTGAGTGGCATGGATTTCAGGCTCAACTGTAATGGACGTGTGATGTGCATTTAGAGTTTGTACGAATGTGTCAAAATCTGCCCTGGAGTGAGTCCAGACTCCCCAGATGTCATCCAAGTATCGCAAGTAGATCAGAGGCAAGAGCTGACATTTTTGAAAGACACTGTCTTCCCAGTCAGCCATATAGATGTTGGCATAGGCAGGAGCAAATCTTTTGCCCATTGCGGTGCCTTTGATCTGGAGATAAAACTGATCTTGAAAAACAAAATCATTTCGTCTCAAATTGATGTCGAGGAGGCGTAAAAGGATGTCATCAGGGCGCGAAGGATCAGGGTAACGTGTGAAGATGTTTCTGACGGCTTGTATACCAAGAGGGATCTCTATGTTAGTATACAAGCTGTTCACATCCATGGTGAAAAGGAAACAAGGATCACGTAGTTTTAGGGATGCTACTTGTGACAAGAAATGTTGTGTGTCTTTTACGTAGCTTTTGTGGCGCACAGAGAGAGGGGTAAGGAAGTGGTCCAGATATTCAGCCACGCCATAGCTTTCACTGCCACAGTCAGAGACTATGGGGCGGCCTGGGGGTACGCGGTGTGGCACGGTCCATTTTTCCTGAGGTTTATGTATCTTTGGTAAGAGATAAAAATATCGCGGACGAGGGGGGGATTGGCCTACAAGATATGTAAGTTGCTTTTTGTTAATGGCTTTCGATTGCAGTAGGGAACGCAGTTCCTCCGCAATGATTTCAGCGGTGTCTGTATACATTGGTTTAGCCAAGGGGATGTAATATTCCGTGTCTTCAAGCTGGCGGAGTGCTTCCAAAACATAATCAGCCCGGTCCATTAGCACTACAGCGCTGCCTTTATCAGCGGGCTTTATTACTAAGCCTCTTGTACTGATAAGGTCACTCAGTGCTAGTTCTTCCGCAGGCGGCAAGTTTGGAGCATCCGATGTATACGATAGTGAGGAAATATTGTTGCAATCGTCCTGCAGAAGTTGCAGTAAGGGTAGGGGTAAGCGCGAGGAGCATGGTTCCCATTCTGAAGGAGGTAAAAAGGTTTTATTGCGGCGGAAGGGTGTGGGACCGAAGTAGGAGGCTAGTTTTAAGCGGCGATGATAGAAACGTAAATCCGATGCCAGGTCCTGGCGTGCCGTTTGTTGAGCTGATTTTGTCGGGACAAACGATAGTCCCCTGCTAAGGAGGGAATGTTGGCTGTTGGTTAACGTGAAATGCCGCGAGAGATTAATGACTGATTTATTCGGAGTGGTCTCGGGCGGGGGATGTGGACCCGGAGTTATTCTAAAAAATCTCTCCAATGTTTCCACATCTGACGTGCCGTTTCCGTTGTCCAATGGACATTATCATTAGTGGTCCGAAATTGAGCCGTTGCTAAGCGCGGAATGAAGGAGTTATACGATTTGATCAGGTCGTTGAGTTGTGTTACGTGTTGCTGAATGTGTGGTGGGAGAAAATGGCTACAGTTCAGCAGTGGCATGTAGATTATCGCGTTAGGGAAGGCAGTTTTAGCCGCATTGTAAAGGGAACCCAAGGATTTTGTCAACAGTGAAGGATTTGCCGAGTCTTTGTCATTAATGCCGAATGACAAAATAGCAGTCGTGACCATGGGGCAAGGTTTAGTTTTGTGGCGTAGAATATTAGCCGCATGAGCTATTTTAGCCCCAGGGAAACTGTCAACCTGTACACGGACGTCCGGTATTGCTGGTAAGCGAGCCAGGTTGGAATCCCCCATGATAATCAGTGGGCGACGGGGTGAAAGGGACCAATTTTTATATTTGTCCCCGTGGTGTGGGTGCGTGGCAAACAAGGGGACTTGGCGCAATGATCCCGATGGCTTTAGGGGTGTTGTGGCGGCGATGTCCGTAGGAGGCTGGCCAGCTGCAGGCAGAGGCGAGGAAACTTCCATCGGGGAATTATCAAGGAGTGAGCGCAGGTAGCCGTCATCGAGAGAGTCAATGTCAAAACGACCTTTTTTCGCTTCGGGTGTAAGAGGGGGCGGTGACAAAGCTAGGGGCCTTACAAATGAGCGTGTCTCGTTATCCGAGTTTGAGTGGATAATACTGATAACCGGTGACAAAGGTGGAGGAGGGCGGTCAGCGGCACTGGCAGGGGGTTCCATCGGAGGTGGTGGGGGAAGGATGGCTGGTGTTGTAGCCAGGTCAGGACAGGTGGATCCCTGTAGTTGTGGTTCGAAAGCTTCCCCAGATGGCCTAGGTAGGTGGGAGGCATCAGGTGTGGCCGGCTGTGGCGGCGGCGGCGCAGTACCCGGCAAGGGGAAAGAAGGTGACATGATGCATGTCAGCATGGTACGGGTAGCGTCAATGGAGGTTTCCCTAATAGCAGGGGTTTTTTTACGGGCCTGACGGATAGCCACTAACAGGGCTCGGTTCCATGCTGGTACCAAAAGAGGGGTTATGTCGGCGATAATGCTGGCACGGAGGCGGCGGTAGTGCTCCTTTAGCAAAGTTAGGGTAGAGTTTACCCAGTGTCTAGCAGTTTGTTGCGTGGCTAGAGTGGATTCCTCTGATGGTACGTAAGGGTTGGTAATGCGGATTAAATATCTTTCAGCATTTACCAAAAAGGAAGGAAGTGGGTCATCGGGAGTGTGTGGTAAACACTCCGTTTTGTGGTGAGCCAAAATGAACTGCACCAACTTGTCAACCAGTGTCATAAAGTCCTCAGCTGTATTCAGTTCTGACATGTCTATGTCGTTCAAGGGGGAAGTCAATATGCTGTATATGGGAGAGAAATAGAGAAAGAGAGTTAAAAAAAGGGTTTCAGCAAGGTGAACGCCATTGTTTATCATTACATTTACATATTACATAAATCATCTGACATGAAGTAAGAACTTTAGAAGGTATATAACTATGTAGTTATGAACATATCTGATGTATAAAGAGAGACAAATTAAGAGGAATGGTAATAGGTAAAGTCATATTTGTTTTTGAACACATCAATCATGTAATTTTGAGAGAATCCAATAGGAAGAGAAAGTTTTATTTGCCCTGCCTATTACGGTAGCCATCTAACTGTAATTCAATGTGTATAAATCATAAATAAGCATAAAGCCTCATAGTCGAGATAGACGTATTAGTAGGCCATGTAAAAGTTAGAATAATACTAACCGCACTACAGTTGCCGTGCGATATAATTATGTGAGATGTTAAAGACAATGAAAGTCCAGCAGCCTGATTACAGAATCCACCAGACTGTGACCTCTAAGTATACGCTGTATACATGGAGTTATCATGTTCTGGATAGAGTTACCACCAGCCCATGTAGAGGTCAGACTACTCCTGGTCGCACTACAGTTGCCATGCGAGCAGGATATTAAGGTTACAAAGAGGATGAAATGGCCGTGCAGCAAGATAGTAGGGATAATGAGAGGAGCTGGTCCGAGGCACGGGCAAGGGTTAGGTGAAGTGGTAAAGTACTCAGAGCCTCCCCCTATGTTGACCAACGACAACATAGTTTGGAATAGAGAGACAACGGCATGGCACAGGCCGACGCATGTTAGTCCCCATCCCATTTCCCACTTGCTTGCATGAACCATGTGACAGAGGAGAGGAGAACAGATAGAGGAAGTTCGGGAGGTGGAGTGAGAACGTTTAAAACGACCCTCCAAGCACAGTGGGTGGTTAAGTCCACAAGCACACCAGAGTCTCCAGTGGCTGTACATCACCGTGTAGTGATTAAAAACTACGTAAAAATCCTGTCTAAGGCGTGTTAGGCGTGAGACCAGAAAAAGGAAGGAGGGGTTGGGGTTAGGCATGCAGAAGGGGAGAGGTTGGGGTTAGGGTAATCGACTGGTGTGGGCATATTTTAATATGTTCCGTACTCCAAGTGTATTAACTGTTAGGCATTAAAATATATGAAAATATCCGCAGAAAATTGGAACGTGTCAGTGAATAGGGACTTTCTCGGAGTAGTTAGCATAAGAGGAAAACGCCCAGGTGGAAAAAGTGTGAACAATGCAGGAGGCCATGACCCGACATCCCAAATAAGGAGCAGGACTGATCCCCAACATCATTATAAACTCTGCCATGCGTTTGTCTGAATTTAAGAGAACGTGGGCCAGTGTGTCGGCCCGCGAATCCCCAATAGCGAAAATCCGGGAAGGAATTTCGAGCGATGCTCTCCAAGGCGTGTACCCACTATTGGATTATTACAAGCAGTTTTTGAATTGTTGTGAATTGCAAGTAAAATATTTGTAGCAACCGTATCTTAAGTGAGTTAGGACAATGCAAGAGGTGTCATCATTTCCCGGTCCGCCCAAATGGAATACTCTGAGCAGTGCAGGAAACTACTGTAATTCCCTCGCCCAAGCTAGCATGAGACCTCCAGGCACTCCTGTTATACCTGAATCCCTCCCATCAGTTAAGACACCGGGAGCACACACAGCCGTAACGGGGGATCTGGCTGCATGCGTCCGATGTGCAGAGCCCCAGGAGAGAATGTGGTGGGTGCAAGGAAGAAGTCCATGATAACGGAAGGCAGGAGGAATAGCTCCACTACACTGTGACAGACATTTCCATTTTTATCTGAATTTAAGGGAACGTGGGCCTGTATGTCGGCCCGCGATGCCCCAACAGCGAAAAACCCTTGGGGGAGTTTCGATTGATGACGTGCAAAGCCTGTATTCACAGGGACACATCTTCAGTTGTGCGCCTCGAGGTCTCAGGGCGTTTCGACCGCTTACCACAAGACACCCTCACCCGAGGTTGGTCCCGCCGCAGTTGCGCCAGCTGCGGGGTGTGTCCCATTTAATGCTACACTACACTAGCCACTTGAGTTTTTTAAAAGTCTGAAGTTTTTAGACGAGTTTTGAGGTTTTTCTCCTGAAAACACGAACACAGGTTCATGTGAAGTAAAGTTTTTTTTGAAGAGGTTTTTTTTGGGTTGTCAATAGACTTTGAAGTGGTTGAGCAAATGCCAAAACTGATGTAAATACAAGCCTATGGTGTGTTGCGTCCAAACCCAGTTGCTAAACCAGACTGAGGGACGGAAAAAACCTACGTCCCGGTGCATCCACGGCTCAGTCTCTAAGTCAGACTGAGGGACGTTAAATTTAGAGGAGAGTGGTAATTTGAAGGACGCCCAATTGAGTTTTTAACAAAACGGACTTTCAGAGATTGAGACGTATGTGGTGCAAAATGGACTGGTGTGTGGGTGAGGCTAAGCCTCATAGAAAACTTGGCAACGTTTAAGGTTCTGACGCCAGAACCACCACTCCCGCAGTGCTGCCCTGAAGTCGGGACACGGGGGGCCGCATACTTACCCCCTGACCAACTAAGACCACGTCGTTATCACCGCAAGGTATCAGTGGTCCAGCCGGCCAGGGCCAGAGAATTCGGTCGCATCTCCCATATTGTCCGACCTCTCAAGAAACCAGTACTAACCCGGCAAGGCGATGCCAAGTTTTCCAGGTTACCAGAGAGGACCGAGGGACCGAGGTCGACAGAGACTGGCTCTGTCTCCTTGATCCCCTGGTAGACTCAGGGTCAGGAAAGGCCAACTCTCTGGTGCCCCATACACCGCACGACACCAGAGAGTGGTAAAGCAACAGAGAAACAACATAACAATGAATTTTGTATTTTTGAATTGATAAAACCTGTACTCACCAGAAATATAGTCTTCACTCCAAGTCTTCTAATTTTAGTGTGGCTAATCTGGCTGTAGTCATGAATGTTGCCCTTCCCCTTTATGAGGGTACCCAGTATTCCTTCACCTCTTTACAATGGCAGCCCCTCCTACTTTTTAACCTAACTATTTTTAAGTTAGCATTTCACTTTAAATTGTAAGTTAATAAGTTTAGTAAGTTTGTTGTAGTCATTTGGTTTGGTTTTTAGATTTGTAACAGTACTAATTTAGTTTAGAAACGTATCCTTCTGAGAGCCAGAAGGGTGAAATGCATGCTGGGTAAATTTCTGTGGGTGGAGCTCAGGTGGCTGGGTGGGTGAAAGGGATTCTGGGTAATAAGGATTCAATCTGTAGAATGAGAAGTCTACCTGTTTAGTGTTGAGGTTCTAATAGACTTGGAGTGTTATGTTATTTAAAGTCAGGGTGAAGTACAGTTTAAAAATTTAGAAGTTTGTAAAAGTAAGGTTAAATGTGACTTAAACCATGAGTGAAGTAGGGGTTCAGGGCAAGGACACGTTGGAGATTTCTCCCAGGTAAGCCCCTCCCCCGGATCCCTTCCAGGTGATCAGGTGACCTTTTGTTTACAAAAGGCTGCCAACAAGCTCCTCTAGCCTCCAGTATCCTGCAATGGTTATTTGGAGGCACAACTGTGAAAAATAATTACTTTTAATAACCTAGGTTTCTCTTACTTTTTGTTTACAAGAATTTGAGAGTGGGGCTTAGAGTACGTGAGGGTTGGGTTTTAGGCATTTAAGAAGGGAGATGGTTAAGGTTAGGGTAAGAGAAGTGGGTAGGGTTAGATGTTAAGAAAGGAGAAGATTAGGTTAGGGAAACTGATTGGGTTTAGGTAAGAGGAAAGGGAGAAGGTTGGGGTCAGGATAAGAGAAAGGGGTGGGGATGATGTGAAAAAAATGAGCAGGCAGGAGTGTAGGTGAGTGAGAAACAAGGAAAAAATAAGAAGTGATAAAAAATATATAAGAAAATAAAAAATGTTGTAAAAAGAAAATGGTAAGGATCAGTTCAGCTTCATTTCCTGTCCCATTTTCAAGCATCAGCAGCTCCGGTATCGTAAGGATTTAAAATAGAAGGGTGCTGTAAATGGAAAATGTGTTTTAATGTACATAGGGTTTTCCTAGAAATAGAAAAAAAAATTGTTTTTGTTCCATGCAACCTCATCCATTATCGTATGGATTCAAGTGGAGGAGTGCTTTAAGTGAAAGTAAGAGTACATGGAGAAAAAAAACGAGTAAAATTACCCAAAAAGATGGTAAGTGAAACCGTGTTATTGTACAAAGAATTGTTAAATATTAGAAAAAATAAGTAAAGAAAAAAAATAATGATGGTTTTGAAACATAAGAAACCAAAAAGTATTTAATAAAAAAAGTCATAAAAATAGGAAAATGGGAAGGATCAGTTCAGCTTCATTTCCATTCCCCTTTTCCTGCATCACCCTCCTATATCGTAGGGATTTAAGTGGAGGGGTGCGTTAAGTGGAGAAAAAGTATGTACAAAGTCAAATTGGGAAGGGAAAAAGTTAGTAGTTTGTAAGTAAAAGTAAATATGAAGACGTATAAGAAATACAATGAGTCGGATTATTGCTTGTAGCCTATCCAGACACATGTAGGAACATCGCTTCTAGTGCCGTAGTGTGTTAAGAGAAAGCGTGTGTGTAAGAAAAAGAAATATCAAAAAATAAAATATCAAAAAATATCAAAAAATATCCAAAAATAAATATCAAAAAAGAAGTGGTAGAAATAATAAAAAGATGAAAGGAAAAGTGTTTAGGAAGTTATTAACCCAGAAAAAATGGGTAATATAATATTTCTCTCTTGTTCAAAAGTTAGTGTTGTTGAGGTTAGGGTTGAAGGTTAGTTGTTAGAGTGTAAGAGAATGTGTTTGGTGTTTTAGTAAGGTTAACGAGGTTAAGGTTAGGAAGGAGGTAGTGCAGAGTGACTATATATAGTCTGTTGTGTCAAACATAGTAGTTGGGGTTAGTCAGAGGTCATGGTCGGCTTCTGCATTGGTTTTCTGTCATTAAGACCACGCGGATAAAAGTGTTCAGTCTTCGAATCCAATGGCTTCGCGTTTTCTGCGTTCATCCACTGTCCAGTGGGGGTTGTGTTCTAGCGGCAGCATGATAAGGTTATGTAAACCGTGTCGTTGGAAGTGTTCCACTAGGTGGGAAGAAGAACCTGAGCGCGTTCTGATGACGTATTTATGTTGTGTTAAGCGGTCGTTGAGTGAATTGCGTGTTTCGCCTACATACAGCTTGCTGCAGTGGCAGCATTTCAGAAGATATAGGCAGTTGTTTTGCGTCCGCGATATGTGCTTGGGTAAAGGATAAGCTGCCGTGTTGGAAGTGTTCCTGACAGCCGTGGGAGCGTAGGCCTTCCGCAAAGTTGTCTTCACCGGAGGCAGCTTCGCTCTCACCAAGAGCTGCAGTAAGTTAGGGCTCCGCCGATATGCCGAGATGGGTTTAAAGCATCTGCCCAGACGGGTTGCCAAAAGAGTGGTATTTAATCTGTCTCGAAGGGCGCGAACTGCTCGTTTAGCGAAAGAGGAATATGTCACTACAAGTGGAATGCAATTGTCGATTGTCCCTTTCTGGTTGGCAGCTTGAAGAATGCAGGGATTTCTGAGATTTGCGCAAGAACGACGCGAATAACCCCGTTTTCGCAGAGCCGTAAAAAGTTCCTTCTTCGCAGCCCTCGGTCTAGGGGCCGAGTACAAGATGCGAGAGAAACGTAACAGCTGCGATTTGAGTATGCCAGTGAAAACATGTCGAGGGTGGAAGCTGTTGCGGTGTAAGAGAGCGTGTGTGTCGGTCGGTTTTATGAAAAGTTTGACGTCAAGAGTGCCTGTACTGGCAAAATCACTACTCTTAAAGGTGGTATGTGTCCAAAAAGTTGACCTGAGTGGCAATGGATTTCAGGCTCAACTGTAATGGACGTGTGATGTGCATTTAGAGTTTGTACGAATGTGTCAAAATCTGCCCTGGAGTGAGTCCAGACTCCCCAGATGTCATCCAAGTATCAGCAAGTAGATCAGAGGCAAGAGCTGACATTTTTGAAAGACAACTGTCTTCCCAGTCAGCCATATAGATGTTGGCATAGGCAGGAGCAAATCTTTGCCCATTGCGGTGCCTTTGATCTGGAGATAAAACTGATCTGAAAAACAAAATCATTTCGTCTCAAATTGATGTCGAGGAGGCGTAAAAGGATGTCATCAGGGCGCGAAGGATCAGGGTAACGTGTGAAGATGTTGCTGACGGCTTGTATACCAAGAGGGATCTCTATGTTAGTATACAAGCTGTTCACATCCATGGTGAAAAGGAAACAGGATCACGTAGTTTTAGGGATGCTAACTTGTGACAAGAATGTTGTGTGTCTTTTACGTAGCTTTTGTGGCGCACAAGAGAGGGGGTAAGGAAGTGGTCCAGATATTTCAGAGCCACGCCATAGCTTTTCAACTGCCACAGTCAGAGACTATGGGGGCGGCCTGGGGGTACCGGTGTGGCACGGTCCATTTTTCCTGAGGTTTATGTATCTTTGGTAGAGATAAAAAGATCGTCGGACGAGGGGGGGATTGGCCTACAAGATATGTAAGTTGCTTTTGTTAATGGCTTTCGATTGCAGTAGGGAACGCAGTTCCTCTCCGCAATGATTTCAGCGTGTCTGTATACATTGGTTTAGCCAAGGGGATGTAATGATTCCGTGTCTTCAAAGCTGGCGGAGTGCTTCCAAAACATAATCAGCCCGTCCATTAGCACTACAGCGCTGCCTTTATCAGCGGGCTTTATTACTAAGCCTCTTGTACTGATAAGGTCACTCAGTGCTAGTTCTTCCGCAGGCGGCAAGTTTGGAGCATCCGATGTATACGATAGTGAGGAAATATTGTTGCAATCGTCCTGCAGAAGTTGCAGTAAGGGTAGGGGTAAGCGCGAGGAGCATGGTTCCCATTCTGAAGGAGGTAAAAAGGTTTTATTGCGGCGGAAGGGTGTGGGACCGAAGTAGGAGGCTAGTTTTAAGCGGCGATGATAGAAACGTAAATCCGATGCCAGGTCCTGGCGTGCCGTTTGTTGAGCTGATTTTGTCGGGACAAACGATAGTCCCCTGCTAAGGAGGGAATGTTGGCTGTTGGTTAACGTGAAATGCCGAGAGATTAATGACTGATTTATTCGGAGTGGTCTCGGGCGGGGGATGTGGACCCGGAGTTATTCTAAAAAATCTCTCCAATGTTTCCACATCTGACGTGCCGTTTCCGTTGTCCAATGGACATTATCATTAGTGGTCCGAAATTGAGCCGTTGCTAAGCGCGGAATGAAGGAGTTATACGATTTGATCAGGTCGTTGAGTTGTGTTACGTGTTGCTGAATGTGTGGTGGGAGAAAATGGCTACAGTTCAGCAGTGGCATGTAGATTATCGCGTTAGGGAAGGCAGTTTTAGCCGCATTGTAAAGGGAACCCAAGGATTTTGTCAACAGTGAAGGATTTGCCGAGTCTTTGTCATTAATGCCGAATGACAAAAGCAGTCGTGACCATGGGGCAAGGTTTAGTTTTGTGGCGTAGAATATTAGCCGCATGAGCTATTTTAGCCCCAGGGAAACTGTCAACCTGTACACGGACGTCCGGTATTGCTGGTAAGCGAGCCAGGTTGGAATCCCCCATGATAATCAGTGGGCGACGGGGTGAAAGGGACCAATTTTTATATTTGTCCCCGTGGTGTGGGTGCGTGGCAAACAAGGGGACTTGGCGCAATGATCCCGATGGCTTTAGGGGTGTTGTGGCGGCGATGTCCGTAGGAGGCTGGCCAGCTGCAGGCAGAGGCGAGGAAACTTCCATCGGGGAATTATCAAGGAGTGAGCGCAGGTAGCCGTCATCGAGAGAGTCAATGTCAAAACGACCTTTTTTCGCTTCGGGTGTAAGAGGGGGGTGACAAAGCTAGGGGCCTTACAAATGAGCGTGTCTCGTTATCCGAGTTTGAGTGGATAATACTGATAACCGGTGACAAAGGTGGAGGAGGGCGGTCAGCGGCACTGGCAGGGGGTTCCATCGGAGGTGGTGGGGGAAGGATGGCTGGTGTTGTAGCCAGGTCAGGACAGGTGGATCCCTGTAGTTGTGGTTCGAAAGCTTCCCCAGATGGCCTAGGTAGGTGGGAGGCATCAGGTGTGGCCGGCTGTGGCGGCGGCGGCGCAGTACCCGGCAAGGGGAAAGAAGGTGACATGATGCATGTCAGCATGGTACGGGTAGCGTCAATGGAGGTTTCCCTAATAGCAGGGGTTTTTTTTACGGGCCTGACGGATAGCCACTAACAGGGCTCGGTTCCATGCTGGTACCAAAAGAGGGGTTATGTCGGCGATAATGCTGGCACGGAGGCGGCGGTAGTGCTCCTTTAGCAAAGTTAGGGTAGAGTTTACCCAGTGTCTAGCAGTTTGTTGCGTGGCTAGAGTGGATCCTCTCTGATGGTACGTAAGGGTTGGTAATGCGGATTAAATATCTTTCAGCATTTACCAAAAAGGAAGGAAGTGGGTCATCGGGAGTGTGTGGTAAACACTCCGTTTTGTGGTGAGCCAAAATGAACTGCACCAACTTGTCAACCAGTGTCATAAAGTCCTCAGCTGTATTCAGTTCTGACATGTCTATGTCGTTCAAGGGGGAAGTCAATATGCTGTATATGGAGAGAAATAGAGAAAGAGAGTTAAAAAAAGGGTTTCAGCAAGGTGAACGCCATTGTTTATCATTACATT